>NC_044361.1:15605896-15788396 GCF_007364275.1 Archocentrus centrarchus | reverse complement strand
TTGTTCACTAACGGGCAGATTCCAACAAAGTTAAATCCACTTCAAAGACAGTTTCACTAATACCAGCAAGCAGCAGCCATCAGAGGCTAACAGTAGCTAACAGCGGCAAAAATAGCAGCGCTTAAAGACAGAAAAGCTCAGCATATTCTCAACAGCTCACCTCAGTATCGCTGTCATCAGTCAGAAGTGAGCTTCTCTGACTTATCGACTTTTATTGGAGTCCTTTCACAAAGTTCTCTTTCAGAACAAATAAAGGTTGACACTTGTGATTAATTGTGAATTACCACAGAGACAATACTAGAGTAGCTTCTAGTGCTTTAAGGGCCATATTTTTGTGAGAGAGCAATGACAGATCACAGTGCTTGGATTTGTGCATCATTGTAGGGTTTTGGTGCCAATCATGCTGTACACAGGTACTGTTGGGAGGTTCATTCAAATGAGGTAACACAAAGCAAGTATTTGATCCAGAGTGGAATTAGACTTTTGACAAAAGACATTATGGCTGCTACTTTGGCCAGGTCTCCCTTGTGAATATGATTTGATCTCAATGGGACTTCCTGGTTAAATAAAGGTTAGTAAAATAAATAAAATAAGATGCTACCGCTTTCTCACAACTCGGTGATAGACAACCTGTACTTAATGTGCCTCTAACTGAAATAGTGATTTAGTTCGATAAAAATTTGAATATAACTTGTTGAGTCACTTTCCCCATTTTAGAAATGTGACCATCAGTGCCTGCCCTTCCCGCATGCTGTTTTTCCTTTAGGAAACACTGATCGACCGGCACCACCCAAACCTTGTCGTTCCCCCATGTGGGAGCAATCACAGCATGTCTTACCCTCTACCTTGTCTACTCCTCCCTCGACACCCCCTCCCACCGAGCCCACAGAGAGCCACTCTCCTCAGAATCTCGCGGAGGTGGAGGAAGCTCCCCAGTGTAGGTTCCACATGCGCTGCCCTTTCCCTAACCTCAGTTCTTGTTTATTCTTGTCTTTCCAAAAAGCTGTTGATCCTGTTTTCCAGCTCTTAATTCATTTTCACCTAATCACAGTTTGTATCTAACTTAACTGCCAAACCTTTATGTTTGTGTTTGTATGGCAATACTGAACTCTGTCCTTTCACGTTTCTCATCTCTCCTTCAGTGACCTGGGCAGCAGAGTTGTTAAGTGATGCTGGGTCCAAATGAGGTCAAGGGGCTTCATATATATAAATGTCAATCTCTAAGCTTTGATATTTCCCCTGGGTCCAAAGGGTCAGGGCTAGGGTCAACACTAATCTTCTGGCGTGCCTTTCATGTTGCATTTAAACAGGATGTGGGAGTAAATTAGATGTATAATGGAAGTGATTGTTGAGTGATGCTGAACTGTATTTAATGTCACCTTCGGTCCCTGTAGGTGTTCTCTACATACGTTTGCTTTTCTTTTAATGTTCTCGTCCTTGCCAAATACAATGCTAATGACCTGTTCATCTCAAATCTCATCTGTTCTCCTTTTTCCTCCCCTCCCCACCCCTCACCCTCCTTTGTAGTGTACTGCTGCGGGCCTGTGCGTCTTCGTTCCAAACACTCCTGAAGTCTCTCTCTGGCTTGATCTTTCCTTCACTCCGACAGTCCTTTTTTCATCAGCTCCCTTTGGTTTTTTTACCTCTTATTTCTGCTGGACTTTTCTTTGATAATCACCATCCTGCTCTCATTCCTTTGATGTCTCCTTCTGCTGTTCTCTGCTCTCTTGTATTTGGTGTTACAGTCTCATGTTTGAGTGTCATTTCATTGTTATAACCTGCCTTTACTTGGTGCCACAGAATCCATTCTCACTGCATTTATTCTTGTGACAAAAGTGAAAGCAAGTTTTAAAGTTTTGCTCTTAAAAAAAAAAGCTTGTTTCTTTGTATTTGGTTGTTTCTTCCTTTTTACAATATTTGTACATACTCTGCATGGTTTTCCCTTCATATTGATCCACTGGTTGAGTGATTATGCATGAGATCAGAGCTGAGTTAAAAGTGGACACAGAATGTGGTCAGAAGGCAGCGATGCTAGGTCATGTGATATCAGCCAATAGTTTGGTGATTTGATAGCTGCAGATCGATCGCAGGGCAGTGTACATTGCTCTGTCTGCCTGGTATTGTGGCTTGGTTTAGAAATCGGAAACCCGAATGCGTGCTGACTTTAGCAATAGTATGGAAAGAATGATATATCGGTGACATGTTACTTTTAGGTGATAATGGCTCTTATATTTCATAAAGACAAGCATATGAAATACAAGACGTCTTCCAGAAGAAAGCTTTAAAAATTAAAAAGACACTGCAAGCCAATTTGTTGCAGAACTGTTGTTATTGTTGTGCGGAAAGCTTGCAGCTGCACCAGTGCTCTGTGATTTGTTTTTGAAGGATTGGATTCAATGTAGAAAAAAAGAATATCATTTAGGCTGAATAACCACAAGAACACTGAGCTTAAGGACATGTTTCATAGAAACAACTTGCGTACAGTTTTGAGCAGTGTAACAGTAAGCACCCTGCATGCTAAAATACTTAGTGCCCATTTTTTTTGTATTATCTATGTTATATCAATGAAGCCCTTGTTTTTATCATATGATTCGAATGCAACTATTGAGGTATTGCAGTGTATAATATGGTGAAAAAGAATTTTACTTTTTTGAGATGAGAACAATTTTAGACTATTGTTGCAGCAATGTACAGGGCTGAGCTGATTACATTTTAATTGTACAGGAACTGAATTTTCTTTCTAATGCCATTTTTGGAACGTCTTCTAAGCCTTTGAAATATGGTGCAAATGCATAGCCTCTTTCAGGGGATGTGTAATTTTTGAGAGTGCAAAGGAGCGATCGTGGATTTCTTTTTGTGAGTGAAAAACAGAATATATTTAAAAGACATGTTCAATTAAACTATTTGACACTGCCCTGAGATTCCAGGATACTGATTTGGCCCTGTGTATGGACTGAAGTGGCATGTCACAGTATTAACAGCTTGGGAATGGAGACACCCTTAGTTTAGCTCTAACAGAAGAATTTGCCCAAGGTCATGTTGAGTTGGTGTGTGTGTGTGTGTGTGTGTGTGTGTGTGTGTGTGTGTGTGTGTGTGTGTGTGTGTGTGTGTGTGTGTGTGTGTGTGTGTGTGCGTGCAAGCATATACATATGCAAGCATAAATCTGTGTGTGCATCTGTGCACTTGTCTTTGCATGCCTGTGTGAATGTGTGCTAGTTGCGGCTGTTGCTGGCATGACTAAGCTGTTGCTGGGAAGGAGCTGGGAGGACAGCCCTGTGAGTCATCACCACATCTCCTGGAACTGACTGTTCTGTCCACACCAGTAGGAGCAGACTCAAAACTGACAGTCCTAGTACACACAAACACACATGTACGTATATGCACATGTAAGGAGTGGAATGCAATGCATGTCCAAATGCATCCACAATCTCACTGATGCATGGCATTACAAACAGAGTCACTTACTGTTAAATGCTTTTGTTTTTTAATCCACTGATAAATTGCCAGCGCTGTGGATGCTGGCTGATCTACTAAAAAACAAACAACTGGTACGATGATTTTTATTCTTCTGGCCTCGAGTTCAGTGAGATCAGTGACAGAGTAAATAACTTCCCCAAACCCACACGACTGACCGGAGCATGAGTGTACGACAAGATGAGAGGGTATAAGCAGTACTAGCTTTCCCTAAAATCTAAAACAGAACAGTAAAAATCTAATTAACAGTTTGATTACAGTAAATCCACCCAACCGTCATTAAAGATGGGTTATCAAGCCACAAGTGGTGGTTCTTCACTCTTGCGGTTGGTATGTTTGGCTTATGTTATTGGTTTGTGTGTGTGTGTGTGTGTGTGTGTGTGTGTGTGTGTGTGTGTGTGTGTGTGTGTGTGTGTGTGTGTGTGTGTGTGTGTGTGTGTGAGTGAGTGAGTGAGTGTGTGAGATGTCAGATTGAATCTTGAAACTAATCTAAATACCCCCCCGTTTTCCATCTCTTGATCTTGATGCTTGTTCTGCACCCCCTACTTTTTCTGGCACATGTGTTTGTGTCAGTTTTGCTTCTCTCACAAGAGTTTTGGACATCAATAATTTTTTGATGTTTTGTTGATCAGAGAAAAACTAATGCATTTCCTAATTAAAATATTTTTGGCCTCATTGATGTCTAATCTAACACTTTTTGACTGTGATAACACCCAATCCTGATGCTATGATTTTCTATTCTCTCCCAGCTTGGCTCCATTCTATTCAGAACTCTGCGGTCAGTAACCAGAAGCCAGAAACTGAAGCACCTCTGGCCGAGACTCTGTCTTTAGGCGGCAGCAGTGCCAGCAGCAGCCTGCCTGACCAGGGTTACGCTGCCTCTGAAGGTATGGCAGAGGGTGAGGACTCAGGTGTGGTCAGTTCTCCCTCTGATACCCAACCCACCTCGCCAGATGGGAGTTTGTCTCTGGATGGCAGTAGTGGATGGAAACCGGAGGGACCAGTGCGAGACAGTTCCAGTGACAGTGATGAGGGATGTGCCACCTGGGGATCAGTACACAGGTAGACAGGGGAACCAGGAAAGCGGGTGGGCCAATACTAAGGAAAGAAAGTATAATGTAGCTCACAGCTGGCTTATTTGCATATAAAGAAGATGATTTAAGTGACATTCAAGATAGTGAGCCTAATTAAGACATCTGCATTTACTGCATTTATCTATCTGGCCTCTTCCTGATACTTATTAATCTTTTTGTCAGTATTTGCCCATCTGCTCTAATCTGTTCATTTGAGCCAGCTTAACTGCTATTAACTAAAACCTACATGAAAAAGATGCGTTTCACACCCCTTTTTTCCACAGTAAACCATCACAGTTTTATCCAGCTTTAGTCTGTCCACATTTGTTATTGTGCCAGCAGTAATAATCAAGAACAGTTACTGCCATATTATATTTGAGTCATGGCCAAAGTTGGCACCCTCAGTATTGCATTCTGGGCTTTTAGAGTTATGGTTGTAGGCCCTTAATCAGAAGTCTGTGGAAAATCAATTCCGCTCCAGATCACTTTTCACATTTTAAGTTGTTTTGAAATGCATATGCTCATGTGCCCAGACGAGGATCTTGGATTGATGCTTGCATTCAGAGACATTTTATGAATCCAGGTTCTGGTCTGATGTTGCTAGCTCTTTGTTATTCCAGGAAAGCACTATAACCCTGTTTTCTCAGAATTATTGAGGAAAAGAGGACCAGTCCAAGTCTCTTAGAAGATAAATTCTATTTGGGTTGGCCTTCTTGATGCAATTTGTTATGGCTAATATGCCACTAACCCCTGAGAATTCTCTGCTGAGCCATTGAAGAGAGCGTAGGAAGCTTGAACTGTGGTAATAATATCTTAACAGCTGCATGTTTCAAAGCCAGCAGACTCTAATGAAAATAAAATTTGACTTTAAACATGTGCAAAATATTTTCTCTTTCTTCTACTTCTGAACTGTTTTTACCCTTTTGATTTCTTAGGCAGATTAGTAAAGGGAAGGGTGCTGAATATAACAGCATCACTTAAATATTGGGTTTCACTATATAGTATTTTCAGCAGTGTTAATTTTTTTCATTTAAAATGAAAAGGCCCTCTGCAAGATTATTTTTACATTCATATGCTGTATATGTGGAGATGACTTCTTCTTTTTATGTACTCTTCTCAGGCACAAAGGCATTAGCCCTCAGTCACAGTCAGTTGTATCAAAAAACAGCTTTGAAGATGATCCGGAGCTCACAGCCCAGCTCCATCAGACTCTGGCTGATTTTGAAGCAGACCTTGCAGGTGAGGGGTTGTGCCAAAAATATAAGCTACACTGGATTATAAATGTCCTCGTTGAGATGTCCTGGGAGTCCAGGCTTGTATACATCCAACGCTGAAATTGAAATATACCCCATTTAAGGATTTAACTTGTTGACCATCATAACACCACTATAGCACTAGGTGGATCAGGTTGAAGTAATCCTGTTAATGTTCTCTTTAATATGAAATTGCCTATTAAGGCCTGGATCTTCCACTCTTTTGCAGACCATGAAGAAATAGTCTCAGCAAAAGAGATGCCTTATGCCATGCCTACTGTCAATAATGAGGTGCCAGTGTCTGTAGTGGACATGGATGTGCCAGTTACAGCCATAGATGAAGTACTGGAGGACTACGATCGTAATATTATTGAACAGGAGGTGAAGTCACTTACCAGAACAGAGTCGGTTGGCAGCAAAGGTAACAAAAGCAACCAGTACATCAGTTTTAAAAATGGAAACGTATGCTTAATTATATTTCCTATAATTTTTCTTGCCCTATCTCATCACAGATCATGGCGTTTGCCACAAGTCCAGAATGGAACTCCAGAACAAAAACAACAATGCTTATACAGACGCTGTCAGTAATAAAAGAAACCATACAAATACTAAGGACCTGTTTAAATCTGAGCAGCAAAATAAAACAGTGGAGAACAATTTTGTGTGTGACAGAAAAGACGAAAAGATAAAGCAGAAAAAAATTAAAGATATGAGTATTGTTGATACCAAAGGTGTGAAAGGCAAAGAGCAAATATCGACTGTTAAAACTAATGATGATGATGTGCAGGAAAACAGTAAGAATGCTGAGATCCTGCGTGATCCTTTGAGAAGTAATGCTCAGTCTTTTCAAAAGAAGAAACCTGATCTTCCACCAGCAAGTCAGAAATCAGTATCAACAGAAAAGGATGAACAGATGCCTAGGGTTTACCCTGCTTCACATGGTAAAATTACTCACAATGCAACATCACGATTTGGTATGAAAACCTTCACTGTGATCCCTCCCAAACCCTCTGTCACACGTGCTGCTACAGAAAAGTCAAGTGTCCCATTTACCATTGGTGCCATTAAGATTGACGATCAAGGAAACATGGTGAAAGCGGGTATCTCCAGGAATAATGTCACTAGGTCTTCAGATTCGAAGATCACTTCTGACGAGGATTCTCCCCTTCTTGGAAAGGCCAAAGCTTTTTGGAGCTCAAATGAAAGACAAGACAGCACTGTAAACCCCAGCAAAGATTTGATTGACAGCACTAAGGAGTGCACAAGCAATCTGAAAAGTGCTTCTACTTCAGTCACAGGAACTACACTGAAGACCAGTAACACAGAGTACCTGGAATCAACACAAAGTGCAGTTTCTAAACCTGCAGAGAGAATCCAACCTAAAGACGTTGTTAAAGAAGAAACTAAAGAACCTGTGAAGGATGTCAAAGTTGCAGACAAGGTTTGGGTTGAGGCGGACAGCAAAAATTCAGTATCCAGAAATGTTCAGCAGCCAAGTGACAAACCTACTCTTCCTCCTTCAGTACTTCCAGACTTTAAGAAAGACTTGTCCTTCCTCAGACCACCCAGGCGAACCTCAAGCCAATACGTGGCATCTGCCATCACTAAACATGCCCCAAAAACCTCAGCTAAACCCAGCTGTATATTTAAAAGCCCTGAATGTTCTACTTCCCTGAAGACACTGACTGCTGACCTCCAGAAATCAGGTCTATCAATACAAGAGAATCCGCACCAATCTTCCCTGCCGTCTTTATCAGATAATAAGGAGAATGTCTCTGCTTCTAAAGTCAGGTCTCCTGGTCCTCAAAGATCTACAAGCTACCCACAGTATATGTCAGATAGCCAGAAAGATTTTGAAGAACCAAACAGGGTCGGACCAGAAAATGGTATTAGAACTTCCACCAAAGGAAGTTCTAATATGTTGGAAACAGAAACAGCCAAGAATAATCACACTGAGTCGAGCAGATCCACCAAAATAAAAGTAACTGCCAATAACCAAGATAATATCAAACACATTCAGCCTAGAAATCCCAGCCCAGTGAAAAGCAGCGCTCTAAACTCGTACATCAAACCACCAACAGCCCCCAAGATCATATCCCAAGGGCAGATAAGTGTAAGTAAAACCTGGATTAGACTGTTAATATTGCAGCATTTGAGTCTTGAAAATATGCTATAAATAATTTTTACAACAAACTTGCTCCTGTATGTTACAGAACTCGGAAGACACAACTTCAAAATCTCAACCAACTGTCACAGTGTTAGACAGTGGTGTGACCCTGGGATCTCCAGCTGTGACGGTGTTTGGGCCAGTTAAAAAATTCAGACCAGTGATCCATAGATCTGTTGAGGAAGAGACATCGCTGCATAGCAGCCTGATGGAAGCAATCCAGACAGGTGGAGGCAAAGACAGACTCAAGAAGGTGAGCTCAAGATAAAGTATAATATGTGGATGGATGGATGGATGGATAATAAGAATGATCCATGGGATAGCATTTGCCCATCTATCTGGTTTCACACATTTATCTAAATGTGCTAAGCAAAGGTGTTGGCTGAATTTCTCTTTTTTATTACCTTATTAGATATCTACTTCTACTTCTGGTCCCAGCTCCCTGAAGAAAGGGCCTTATGTTGAAGAGGAGAATGAGAGGTCTGCTCTTTTGGTAGCCATTAGAGCCCAGAATAACACCAGCAGACTGAAGAAGGTAAAACAAAATAAAATTCCTAAGAACTAACAAATATCCCATAGCTACATGTACTGATATCCAGAGGGTAACTAATAGGGGCATGCTCTAAAATAGAACAGTATGAGTTATTATTAGTTCCACTGTTGATGACAGATGACAGTCAGCGGCATTTATCCAATACCGATACTTTCTGTCACTCCTCGGTCACTTCTATTTGAAATCTTCTGAAACTTGACACAAATACTCTTTGAGTAAGGCTCTATGAAATACAAATTTTACTTTTTTTTTACTTCAGTTGCTACTCCTTCCTGAGTTACTGGCAAATTCTTCTGAAGCTTAGTATGGGCCCTACAGAATGTTATAGACAGATTTTCAATTTTTTACTTTATCTTTTTTTTTTTTTTTTTACAAATTTTCAAAATTTGTTAAAAAAATTATCAGGTCAACAATGGTTGGCCTACAGCCAAATTAGTTTCACAGTCAGCCTTTAGCATATGTGCATTTACTTCCATATAGACATCAAAAATACTTCTCAGACAGATTAAGCTATACTGCTTTAAATATAAATTTAAAAAACTGTGTATAGATATTCAATATCGGCACAGCATAAATCCTAATATTTAGCTATACCCTTGCCTAGTGCCATTAGCAGGTCAGATATCCTGTATGTACTTGTTAAACATCAGCATGTTTGTGTTGCCATTGTGAGTCATTGCTATGCTAACTTTAGTGTTTAGCAAAGCTGCTAACACATTTTATAGTGTATACGTATGGTTTTACACTGCCCAAGCACATGCATTCATTACAGTAACACTTCAGATCAAAAAGAGCTTAAATTATAATGTGAATGCTAAACACTTTATCCTGCATGTTAACTCTTTATCAGCTTATACAGCGATGCAGGTTATGCAGGCACAGGTGTCTATTTTAATCCATCTTTTTGGAAAGCGGGCTGTGGTTTGCTCTCATGTGCGTACCCGTGTGGAATGAAAGAGGCAGAAAATGTGCTGCTGTTGCTGAAACATCTGTGGTTCTATTCTGGAGGTTCCCTGCCAGAACTGGAATCTTTGGAATGCTGCATAGGCTATCCCAGGAGCTGTGCATGAGGTGTATCAGGAGTATGTGTCAGAGGCTCATCATGCACATATGTGAGAGCAGCTGTTCTTCCATATGGTTATGTGTCTACAGTTACCATTGTCTCACCACTCTGTCCTACAGATCAGCTCTGTGGCTGCTCATGAGCTTGACAAATTCCGGAAGTTGGCATCTGAGGAGGAGAGAAGTCCAAGCTCTCCCTCTTCCCCTGAGAATTCAGCCTGCACTTCTCCTGTCTTTCCTCCCCCCCCACCTCCACCTCCACCAGCACCGACAATTGCACCGCCACTTCCTTCCCCCGTCCTGCCCAAGGGTAAAACTAACTCTGTGCCACATTCAGCTGCTAATGTCCCTTTGAACCCGGCCCTGGCCAGGGAGGCTATGCTGGAGGCCATTCGTTCTGGATCTGCTGCTGAGAGGCTCAAAAAGGTATGATTACAAAAAAAAAAAAGAAATTTACAAGGGAACTCTGAGCAACCTTTGTCTGCTTTATATTAAGAGCCGCTTTGTGAAAATACAGAGAAATAAAGAGTTACACCTCCACCTTTGCATTCAGTAAAAGCTGCAGCAGAGAGTGCCGGCAGTCTCACCTGTTTGGCCAGCAAAAATGAACAAAAACACTTCAAGACAAAGAATACAAAGCCCAAGCAAATTAAAATTTAATGTAAGCACAGCAAGTGGTGAATATTTTTGTTTTTTCTTTTGTTGTTATTGTTTTCATGAATATTAGGGATCAGGACATCACTGTTTTACCCAGAGAGACTCTTATCAAAGAAGGGAGGAAAAAAAGAGAGGCAGACATAAAAAAAAAAAAGGGTCTCTAAGTACAGACTGAGGCAAGAAAACCAATTGAGCTGAACCATTGTCCTCTTTCTTTTCACATCTTTGGTCTGGTTTCACACAGCTTGCCTCGCTGGAAGACATCACTGGCACTACAAAGATCTCCTGTGGTCTAGCAGCCAGGAAACTGGAAATGAATTGCAGATGGCAACACACACAAAGATAAATCTGACAGCCATACTGTACTGCTGTATGAGTATTTTCGAGAGGATAAAGTTCAATTTTAGGTCAGCTATGGAAAAATAAGACTTAGAGAGTTCTGAAACTTTATAATTGTTTTTTTTTTTTTTTTTTTTACCAGAAAGGAACAATAGCAGTGAATGAATAGCATCAAGAGGGAGGAAAAATCAAAAAGCTCCAAATCACATGTTGTTTTGTTGCCAGAAACCGCTGCTCCTGTCATTATCACAGAGGAGAAATAAAATGACATGTTCAATTTCTTTCAACTAGGTCGCCGTTCCCATGAAGACGGTGCAAGTGAACGGCAAACTGGGAACAATCCAAGCAAGCTCCTCAGCAATCCCTCAGCAATAAGAGGGGAATCCCGCATCACCACAACAAGAAAGAATACATTAGATGTAGTCTCAGTTTTTGTTTTTCGCTGTAGTGCTTTTGCAGCAGGTCTTTGGAAAAAATAAAAAATTCGAGTCGCATTTTTAAGGAATGCTTTTTGAAATATTTTTGCACTACAGAAATCATTAAAAATCAAGAAAGAAGAGATCATTCACAATAAGATTCACATCTCTCACTACTAATATAGGGCCTTACGCGTACATGAATGCAGTTTTAAAAGGAACAGCAAGGCAGGGATATAATTACTTTTATTTTTATGAATGGGAAGGGATTTAAATATTTCTTCTTCTTACTTCTTGCAAGGAGAACGTCACTTTGTTAGTAGCCAAACACCTGTAACATTTGTCTGACAGAAGGTGTCATAGGTGGAAGGCTTGCTGTGTATGCCACCTATAATGTCAAACTGCTTCACAAAAACACACGTCTGCCTTTGTAACATATTGCTGTTCCTAAATATGTCCGCTGCCATCCGCACTTGAATTCAGTAGCTGTAACTAGAGCGTTAAAGCAAATATGTGCCAATGAAAGCAAAATTTAATAGTGTGTGAGACTTTCATGTCATTTTCCATTTGCCTTTACCACGATAGCTTTCGAATGCCTTATATTTTTGCTCAGTCAGTGTTATGCACATAATGTTTGTTAAAAAAAAAAATTCCATGTGGGGTGCAATAAGTTTGATTTGATTCTGGACTACTTCATATTTTATTGTAACAAATTAACATTATTTAAAACATGCTTTTTTTTGTATATTTAAGAAAACAGTACATAAATCCATGAGCAGTGCTTTAAGCGTATTATTTTATCGAAATCTGGTCTATAATGCCAACTTCTGCAGTTCAGGACTCTAAGGAGTCAAATAGTAAGGACCGGCTAGTGCCTGTTAGTGCATTACGCTCCTGTTTAAGCTTCTAACCTTCATTCGTGCTGCTGTTAAAAATCTTTCCGTTGCTTTCTGTGTGATATTTCCACCTTACAGTGGAAAACATGGAAAGCATGGCCTTAATGTTTGATATAAGTACATACTGTAAGGTCTTTTTTTCCTTTTTTGACATTTCAACATTTTGAAGCATTTTAAATTAAAAACACAAGAATAGTTTCACCATGAGCAAAGAGATTAGTTTATTGATCATTAAGTCGATAGATAATATAAACCAGCAGTTATAGGAAAGCCTTAGCAAAGGTTACATCTTGATTTAAGCATTATTGCATTCCATTCTGCTCTGTAGGTGAAGTTTATAGTGTGTCAGAGCTATGAGTAATGGTTGATGCTGCCATTAAATAATTTATATTAGACACGGATTAAAGTCCGTGCTGGATCATTAGATCTTTAGAATGAAGGAAAACTTAGTGTCCATATTCAGGAAAAATGTTTGCTGCTGTGTATTTTGAGATAGATTTAAGTAAAGGGAGGGTTGAATAGTTTTATAGGGATTAACTTTAATTCATGTTCACTTCCAATAATTCAAAAACACACTTTCACAGTTTAATTTGAGCTTATGATGAGATTCTGAGAGCTCGTCTCTTCTCTGTTATTCTATAACTACTGAAGTTAACTTTATTATTTTTCATCTACACACAAAAGCCTACAGCAGCGTAACGATGTATATCTTGTAAACTAAAGACATCATTGTGATAGATTTTGCTTCATTCCACCAATTGAGTGAACATTTTATAAGCTATTGCTTTTTATGTTTTAAGTGCACGTTATTTTGGGGGGGAAGGTTGCACATTTAATTTTGTTTACCTGTTTGTTTTTTTTGATTCAATAAATCCATTTTGTAATCAACCAAAAACTTACATGCAGCTGTCTTTTTTTTTTCTTTTTTTTTTAATATATAAATTAGAATGTGTAATCCCCCCGCCCCTCAAATAGTAATGAGACAGATGTTAGGTTAAGCAGAAGGTAGTATGAACCTTGCCCTGGAAGGCATCTCCCTGATGTGTCTGTGCCATTCCCAGCACTGTGGTTTGCTGGAAGACTGTGGCCATCCTGCAGTCCTTATGAAATATATTGTAACCTCTCTGCCACACCACAGATGAGCTGCTATTCCGGGCAGCAGCTCATGGCCGTGACTCATCACTATGTGGTCACACAAAATCACTCTCAAAGAACTTGAACCTTCCCTGTATTCCTGAATCCTGAAACATTAGACTCTATGCCACTTCACTGCCCCCCCCCCCCCCCCCCCCCCAATGAATGATTCAAATATCCTCATTTTATTGCAAATTAAAATAGAAATACATATTTTGTACACGCACGTCCTGTTTTGCCACGAGTGTCTTGTAAAGGCTAGCAGAAAGTGAACACTGGTGCTCTTTAACTGCCTTCTTTCCAGGTGTTCCCAGACAGACGCATTAATTGAAACTTTCATGGTGAAAAAATAAAAAATCAGTGTGCAGAAGGGCGAGCGTGGCTGTGACGGCCGAGAGAGAGAGAGTGAGAGCTGTAAATTCCTGCCGGGACCACAGGCTCTTTAGTGGGTTCAACTTCATGCTCACTCTAACAGCCATTCTAATCTGCCTTACAAATATGTGAAAGGGTGTGTTTGAGTGGGTGGTTGTCTGCGTGTCAGTGGGTGGGTTAGTGCGGGTGATATTTTTGTTGTGAGTTTTTACGTGTATTTGGGCTTGTGCCTTTGTTGCAGGTCCAAACCATTTTAACCATCCTGCCAACGTAAACAACCTCCAAATCAAGAATTACCAGAAGGTCACACCACATAACAGAACAGAAATATACTCATTCAAGTTTGACTCTGGTTACTTCTTGTTTTTTTATGCCTCATTGCTGGGTTTGTGTTTGTTACCCTAAGATATTAAAATGTAGTCCTAAGCCAGGTAATGATGAGACTTTTGACAGCCTCCATGTTGACTGATGAAAAGGAGATCGCAGGCAGTTCAATAAGTTTCAAAGTAATACTAATATATAGCTAATAAATATTTTTTAAAAAGTCCCTCCTTGGCATTAAATGCAAATTCTTCCATAGTCCCGTGAGAAACTTTAATAAACATGATTCATCAACTGACTGGGTATATATATCACCCAGCTTTGTTAGTCTCGACTGGCTGACTTATGAGTGATGGGCACGCTGACTGTCGGCAGGGGTTGCACTCACTTTGTTTTCTGATGTTGGCTAGTCTACAGTGTATCTGATCAATCAATTTAAACAAAAGGCCCGTGAGATTCTGAATGTCTGATGAGGTGAAATCAACACAGTGTGTGTTTAGTTTCAGACCAAGTGCCAGACACAAAAAGAATTCTTTGTTGCACATTTGTATGTAAGTGTGTGCATGTGACTGTGGCTGCACTGTGTCTGTTCTTTGAGTCTGTGTATATCCACAGTGTGAGCCCTCTGTTGCCCTGATCCAGACACATGCAAACATAGCTCAGGACTGATGAGTTCTTCCACTTCAGACTCCCATGGCGTTTTCTCATCACTCATAAAGCCGTCCAAGTCTGATATATGCATGAAAATGAACTGAACACTGGTTAATTCCTGGAGGACGCAGAACCTTTTCTGCCAGGACTGTGGAGCTCGTTTTAAGTTGCTCTCTTTGATGCGTTGCACTCTACCTACATTTAAACTAGTTAACAGCCTGAATTACAAAAAAACACGACCTGAATGTGCAACTCTGACGTTTCTTTCAGTAATATAAACATGAGAAGCTCTTATGCAATAGAGGGAAGCTCAGAGGGGTAAAAAAAAAACACAACGGTGCTGAGAGGTAACTCTGATGCAATGAGATTTGACCCCCAGTTGTGCAATTTACATACCTTCCAGCTACTGGTGTTTTTGTTTCAGATTGTGCTTGTCAGAGCAGGGTTCTAATTAAAAGTGGAGTCCTTAGCTGAGGGCTGTCAGTGTATCACTTTAATAGCACTCTTGGTTCACTATTTTAGTCCTGAAAAGTAATTTTAGGCATTACTCTGTACACTGGCATACTGTACTGTTTCTTTCTATTTTGCTTCCAAGAAGCCAGACTTTGTTTTTTAAGTGGTCTAAAGCATTAGTACAAGCTTCAGTACCAGGCTTTCTACAGGTCGTTCAAAGTTTTTCTTTGGACATCGACTGCTTTTTTCTCTCACCTGACCATTTTCACAGGACTGTTTTTTGTTAAGCCACTTAACACTGACTTATGAATCATTAAAGCATAAAAAAAACACCTAACTTGAGGGATGAGCCAGTGTTGTGTCTACATATAATAGACAACTTAGAAAAGAATCCATTTAAAATTGTATCTTTAGGCACTTTGTTACTAGCAGCCTGTCACAAAGACCCATAATTTGTTTCAGTTTCTTTAGTTGAATCTATGAAAAATGCCAAACATAACTATGTCCTTAAAATTTTGCGGAAACCAGACAAAAGAGGACAAAAGAAAAAAACAATGTGACAGGCTTTAAAAACTACACCAGATGAACAGTATCTGAAAGTCATGTCCTTAAGGAATAGGAAAAAAATCCAGCAAAGACCTGACACAGGACCAGAGAGATTCATTTGGCCCCTCAGTTGATCCATCCACTGTTCACTGACGCCTCATCAGAAATGGGATCAGTGGAATTGTGACTATCAAGAAGGTGTTCTTAAGGAAGGGAAACGGGGAGAAAAGGCTAATGTAAAAAAAAAGATAGCTTTTTTACCTCAGCCCATACACACACAGGAAAAGTCATGGATTGGCCTCCCCAGAGCTGAGACCTCAAAATTATTGAAGCTATGTAGGATCATCTTGGCAGAGAACAGAACAAAATACAGCCGACATCCAAAGAAGAGCTTTGAATGTCCTTCAGGAAGCCTGGACAACTATTCCTGACGAATGCTTAAAGAAATGACAAGAAAACTGCCTCAGAGAGTTCAGGCTGTGCTGAAGAATATAAAAAAAATGAAAAAGATCGACTTTGAAGCTCATTAGAATTGTAGAAATCGCTTTTGCTTTATATGCTGCATTTCCATGTATGTTTGCACATGTTTCAATAAATCACTGCACTCATTTCACATTTTCATAGCAAAATATAAAGATTTGAGGGGTGACTTTTGCATGCTACTGTACAGCTTTACTACAATGCCACACAGTTTTGACTGTCATTAACCTTGAATATGGCTTATACATTTTTTGGTCTAGCTATTGATCAGCTCTCTGAGGCCAGAGATGGTATTTTTTTTTTTTTATTCAGGATTCTTTGACTTCCATGTTTCTCCTAATAATGATTCTGATTAAGAAGCACATGCTAATATGTGTGCGCCAAATGCTCAAATGAAAGCATTTCATTTGAGCATCCATATGTACAGAGATCGGGAGAGAGGTACAACAGTGAGTGTCTACAACTAAACAGGTGGGTTGGGGCTGCATTTTAGCCAGCTGGGGATGTGTTGGGGATCTTGTAATGAATGCAGAAAAGTACCATCAGTTTTTGATCCACCATGCAATACCATCTGTGAAAATGTCTGGTAGTGGCTTAATTTCTCAGTATGACAATGGCCACACACACTCCAATGCAGTAAAAGCATACTTGGATAGATAAACACACAATGGAACACTATCAGTCATGGATTGGCCTCCCCAGAGCTCAGACTTCAATGTTATTGAAGCAGTGTGGGATCATCTTGATAGAGAACACAACAAAAGGCAGCCAACATCCAAAGAAGAGCTTTGAATGTCCTTCAAGAAGCCTGGAGAACTATTCCTGAAGACTGCTTAAAGAAATGACAAGAAAGTTTCCTAAGAGAGTTCAGGCTGTGTAGAAGAATAAAGGTGGTCACACCCAATATTGACTTTGAAGCTTGCTAGAACTGTACAAACTGTTTTTAAACAGTATTTCTATGTATGTTTACATGTTTCAATAAATCCCATTTTCCTAGCAAAAAGTAAAGAAATGAGAGTTGCTCAAGACACAAATGCATCAGTCCTGTAATACAAGAAAACTTGTCTTAGTAGTTCATTAACTTGTTGTTTAAGTAGCTCGTTATGTCAACACAGATTTTCCAGTATAATTCCCTCCGTGAGCTCTCCGATAACAACTACACTCCCAGTTGTGGTGTCACAGTTCCTCCAGAAGACACGGGAATCCTCTGAACACGCCCTTAAGACCTGAACGCCGCATTAATCAGCCCTCTCGTGTGGGCGTGGTCTAATCTAAAGGGGAGGTGTTGTTCGCGAGCGTGTGTGTTTGTATGTGTGCGTGCGTGTGTGAGAGAGAGAGTCCTCCCTGGCCGCATGAGATGACGAGTACCCTGCAGTCTTTGCAGCCTCTGTTTTCGTGTTCTCCTCCTCGTCTTGCCTCGGTGTATCTGTCCGTTCCGGGAATGTTGACCGACGTGGCCTGATCTGACGCTGTCGACTGTCCCTGCATCTCCACACCGCCGCCGCCGCTGCTCTCCGTGTCTGCCTGTGAGGGTCGTAAGCCTGCCCGAACCGATTTCGCTGTAAGGTGGGTGCATGCTACTGAGGGAAGACTCTGCCCTCATGCTTCTTGTATGTCTGTGTAGAGAGCGGTCAGTAGGGACGTGTAGTAAAAGTTTAACGTGCTCGCTGCGGTGACACACGCTGTTATGTGTTTCAGAACACATGTGCGCACTGTGCGTAACCGCTTAGCGGGACCTGCCTCCCTTTCTGACAACGGCGAGTCATTGAACTTTGAAAACAAGTTTATTCATTACGCCGCTCTGTTGCCTTCGATTTGATTGACATTATTGTAAACCTACAAGTGGAAAACTTCCGTTGAAGATACCCCAGCCTGTTCTTTGAAAGTGAGTATCCGCCTGAATTTCGTGCGCTTTCCCAAACACTTCCCAGCGTTTCTTGTGATTCGAGTTCGCCTTTAAGAGCGGTATTCTGATCCCAGTAGCCTGGCTTGTTTGTAGTACTTTGACAGCAGTCTGCAGTGGCCCTTGGCCTTCTTTGTATCTATTAGGATTCTAGCGCCCCCCTCCCACCCTTCCTAAGAGTTTCACCACTTTCGCCTTATCTCCTTATCCCTTTGGCAGCATTTACTCTGGGAGAGAGGGAGGGCGGTGGTGAAGGAAGTTGTTTCCTATTGCAGAGGTTCTCAAAGTGGGTTCCTGGGACTGCAAATGGGTCCTTGAGTGGGTTCCAGGTGGTCCGGGATAAAGTGAGTGAGGAAACATTTTTAAATGGGTTGTAACAAGTGTCACTTTAGTTTGAAGCTGAATCAGTAATGCTCTCTGAGGGTGGAAGCTTCAGTCCAGGCTCCATTATATGGGCTGCTTGGTGAGAAAATTTTGAGGAACCCCTCTCTTCAACCTTTACCCCAAATACTTTAAATTCACAAGGAGAACCCATCTATTGAATGCTTTAATCTGTATTGCACACTGCTTTAAAGGCCCGCTGCAGCACATAAAGTCAACAGCGCAACATTTTGTCTGTTATACAATACTTTGAGAAATATGTTTAATGATCACAACTCTAACAGTGAAAAGATTAGTAAATGAGAGAGCCTGATCATTATCTAATTTAATGTGGAGATACCCTGACAAAGCAACTCTTCACAGATACTCTAATCTGCCTTGTCATTTGGGCACTCTTCCAATCAATTTCTTTATTGGCTGCATGTGGTCTCTGCAGAAAGTTGCATAACCACCCAAATTTATGATTCTGGAGACTATTGATGTTGGCCTGTGTGTTTTGAATACAGATCAGTGTTCTCTCTGGGAATGTGGAGTGGGACCAGAAAGAGAAGCTTGGAGACTGATGCATGACTGATTTTTGTAGGTAAAGAACTTCTGTCAGTGTGCCGTTTGCGAGGGAAAACTTGACAGTCTCTACTCAAAAACCGAGGATTCGCCTCTCACTAAACTCAGATTTATCTGATGATCTTCCATTTTCCCCTCAGACCTCTGTGGTTATATAAAACTAGTAGGCATGAAACATGAATTATGTCCAATTGCTTTGAATCCAACTAGTGTTTGGCAATAAGTTAAAACCTTCCCAAAAAAAAAAAAAACTTTCAGTCCACTAATTTATAGTTGTTGATATAGTCACCAGGGTGTTTGTGCTTCAGACTGATTGACCTAAATGAGGCAATCAGATGAAAACACCTTTGCAGCCATTCCATTCACAAACAGGTGGTGATAACATATGGAGCAGAGTGCAGAACCTGTGGAAAAACTAGCTTTATGTGGCTAGCCTCCCTAGAATGAGCTCTGTGATAGCTTGTTAACTCAGAAACTGTCTGATACATGAAAATGGAGACTTCCACAGTGAGGCTTTGCTATACAACACTAAAGAGTGACTATGCAAATCCAAGCCATTGATGAGAATCTTCATCAGTGTCTGTGCAGAACTTTCAACTCCAGCTAAACACAATAAAAAGGAAGGAAACAACATCCTGTGGCCTGATTGCACTTTAGAAGTTAATCATTTGCTAAGTTGATTCTCAATGAAGTGGATCACTAAATGGCTAAATGAAATGGGGGGGCATGCAAGAACAGCACTAAAAAACCCTGATATTTTACTTAACTTGCCAGTTTCATTTGAGCATTTGGCACAAATATATTATAATGCGAGTGCTTCTTAATCAGAATCATTATTAGGAGGAACATGAAAGTCAAAGAATCCTGAATAAAAATCTATATTACCATCTCTGGCCCCAGAGAGCTGATCAATAGCTGGACCAAAAAATGTATAAGCCATATTCAAGTTTAATGACAGTCACAACTGTGTGGTAACAATATGTCTGCTTATTGTAGTAAAACTGTACAGTAGCATGCAAAAGTCACCCCTCATATCTTTATATTTTGCTATGAAAATGTGAAATGGGTGCAGTGATTTATTGAAACATGTGCAAACATGCATGGAAATGCAGCATATAAAGCAAAACCCAGAATTTTTGTAGAATTCTAACTAGCCTGAAAGTCAATATTTTCTATGACCACCTTTATTCTTGAACACAGCCTGTCTCTCTTAGGCAGCTTTCTTGTATTTTTATTTGTTTTTTATTAGAAATACTGTTTAAAAACAGTTTGTACAGTTCTAGCAAGCTTCAAAGTCAATATTGGGTGTGACCACCTTTATTCTTCTACACAGCCTGAACTCTCTTAGGAAACTTTCTTGTCATTTCTTTAAGTAGTCTTCAGGAATAGTTCTCCAGGCTTCTTGAAGGACATTCAAAGCTCTTCTTTGGATGTTGGCTGCCTTTTGTTGTGTTCTGTCCAGATGATCCTACACTGCTTCAATAACATTGAGGTCTGGGCACTCGGGAGGCCAATCCATGACTAATTGTGTTCCTGTGTATGTATATGGGCTGAGGTAAAGTTTTTTTTTTTTTTTTTTTTTTTGGATGAGGCTTCAGTGAACAGTGGATGGATTCAACTGAGGGGCCAGATGCATTCTTAGGTCAGTGCTGATTTTTTTTTTTTTTTTTTTTCTTTTTTTTTTTCCTCCCCCTATTTCTTAAGGTCATCACTTTCAGATACTGTTCATCTGCTATAGAGGGTTTTTTTTTTTTTTTTTTTAGACCTGCCACTTCTTTTGTCCTCCACTTTTCCAGTTTCCTCAAATTTTATAAAGAAAACACCAGGTTTTCAGGTATAGCAGGGAATCACATAAGTACAAAAATGTTATTTGATGCCTTTCAAACTGTTAATTTTGTAATTTCTGGTGGATTCTGTTAAAGAAATGTAAAAAAAAAAAAAATTATTTTTAGTGACCACTAGTAATGAGGTGTCTCAAGATACAATTTAAAATTGGTTCTTAAAGTTGTCACAACTCATCCCTTGAGTTAGGTGCTTTTTTAACCTTAACGATTCATACGTCATTGTTAATTGACTTAAAGAAAAAAAAATCCTCTGCAAATGGACAGAAACAAAGACTGGACTGAAAATGAGTGCAAAAGTCAATGTCCAAATAAAAACTTTGAAAGACCTTCAGAAATCCTGGAGAACTATTGCTTAAAAAGATTACAAGAAAGTTTGGCTCCCTGGAAGCAAAATATAAAGAAATGAGTGGCTCAAGAGTTTTACACAGGACTGTAGGAAAGTGCATATTGTCTTTCTTGGTTTACTGTCTGTAATGGGGAATTAGCATGACATTTGGTGAGTTTAGCTCGAGGTGTTGATCATATTGCCACTGTGAGCTGTAAATAAAGCATTAGTGATGTGAAACATTTAGCATGAAATATAACATAACTGATTTAAGTGGTGATTTATCGCATGCTGTTTTTATGTCCCTGTAAGTATTGAAATTAAAGTTATTGCTCTCTCCTCAGTCATTCAGTTAAATGGGGTCGTGGGCTCAATAACATGAGATGGCTGCCAAGTGGTGAGACTTGCTTCTCAAACAACTTTGATATGAAGTAGTCTGACCATGGGGCTGCTGCTCCATACTATTTATGTATCGCAAAAGTAAAGGTTTGATTAAGCTGTCATCAAGGTTAAGCAAAAAATGTGTCAAATTTCATGAAACTTGTCCGAGATTGCCCACGCGCCACGTCTTGGTGCAGACTTGGGTCACTTTCTTGAAAACAATGAAAAAGGGCATTGACTTTGTTGGGAGTGTACTCTCCCAGTGCCCTTCTAGTTTGATTATTTTGTGGTCAAATCACTGTGCACATGGCAACTGCCAAAGCTGCGGTTTCATTCACCCCCTCCAGCACCAGTCCTGCTATTTCAAGTCCATGCTAAGTAAGCACAGGCATGATGGGGCATGAACTCTGCACGACTACAGGCTGCCAAAAGGCTGCTGACTGCACGTATTCCAAAGAATTATACAATACATTATACTCCAGTCCCTCGAGGGTTCAGGTTAGTGTGTTTCATAAGAATCTGCAGTGTGTTTGGTTCTGTTTGCGCGTACTGATTTTTTTTTTTTTTAAATAAAATGTTTATGCTTGGCGGTAATCAATCCAGAGATTTGTGTCACAGCCCAAAACTTGAGCCTCATCTTAGACTCTATTACATTTCTTGACGTACAGGTACATGTGTATGTAATGGGTATTTCCGTCGCCCATGCTTTTATGAATATTTCATTTTAACTGTTGTCCAAGGGGAAAAGTAGCAGAGAGATCCTGTTAACTGGTATTGCGGTATAAGAGCCTGTGGTCGTGCTCTAAGCAGCATTCCATCAGGTCTTGCGTCAGCTAACAGTCATTCAGAACTGGTTGGTCTAGGCTTATACACTGTTAATACCCCCTCCCTGATGCCATGACACCATTAACCCAAGCCTGCTCAGGGACCATAGCATCGTTCATGTTATTCCACTGACTCTGGATCTAAAAGCAGAGCAACTTTACCCTTTGTGTTCAGCTGAGCTGTCAGTGATTTAAAAATTATTTAGTGATGTGAGGGACTGCTTTTTGAGTTTGTGGACAAAGGTAAACTTTAGACCCCGTTGCAAAAGCATGCATAATTTTTTGCATTTACTTTGCATCTTCTGTTAAAATTGTATACATTGGATTGAGTATCCCCCAGCACCACAAATTAACATCTCTTCAGACTGCTTACGGAGTAATGAATGCCTAGGTATCTCAACTATAACTGCTGAGCAATCGTGTTTTGCTTTGTGAAAAGTAATTTCTAAGAATCTAAACCGTTGCCAGAGGAAAAACATTGTGGTGTTATTCTTCCCCCACCTCCATACTGTAAATATGGACCTGTATAAACCTGATTCTAACCACTTTCCACTTGTGACCCAAGGAGATGCAGTGCTTGCTTGTCTAAGTACAGTGGATTGAGTTTCTCACTGTCTGGTGTTGGCCCAAATGTAGCTGAAAGCCTGTGTGAGAGGCAAGAATGTTTCCTTTATTCTGTAGGTAACTAAACGCCTAAGGGACCACGAGCTTGGGTAGGTACAGGTAATGTGCTGTGGTTGCACGGCAGTGATGAAATGACCTAATACATAGATCCCCCACCACCACCACCATCTATCTCCTAGTTTCACGATGTGAGATGAAATCTGCAAAGCAAAATCAAAACAAACCATGATTAGATGGCTTCATGTACTACATGATATAATTTTTTTTTCTTTAGAAATAAATCCCAATATTGAAACAGGATTTCTGTCATTGGATATATCTGTTCTGTCCTAAACCAGTTTCTTAGTTTCTCGTGATCTGAGTGTAGCCCCTTTTGACCATAAATTGTATGCATTTATTTTTCTGTACATCTCCTGTGGGTTTTTTTTTTCTTTAAGTATTATTCCCAGATTTAGAAGTGATTAGGATTTTATGTGTTGTACTCTGGTACTTATGAATAGGACTTATGTTAAGTCCTTGTTAAGATTTTTTTTTTTTTTCCCAGACCGCCAAGTTTGTTAGCATTCCTAAGACTAAGTAAGTAAAATAAATCCCATTCCCCTTTCCCTTCAAGTGGTCACATAGAACTTGAGGGCTTTCTGATTTGAATTTTAGTTACAAGGACAGATTTATTTGGGTTTGATCTTTTGTTTTGGTGTGGACGATGAGGCCATGTCACTTGCATAGACTCAATTATTTTATTTTATTTTTTTAAATCCGCTTTACTGTATTGACTAAAAGGAGTGTCAGTTCCTTGTATGTTACAGTGCTGTACAATTTAAAGAAGTTGGGTGCCACCATGTAACTTGTAAAGATGGTGTCATGAGAAGGCAAATACATCTAATGGAGCCCCTTGGGGCCACCACTGCAACCAACTCGAGTACAAGCATCATTGCTCCCAAGCCTGGTCCATTCATCTATGCCATTGCATAAGACCAGTTCTCCAAAGCAGCCAAATGAAATCCTCATCCAATTAGGCACTGTCCACGTTTCCAAAAGGCTTTTCTCTCTTAGACTGGTGCTATTCAGCCTACCCCGGCATGACATCAGGCCCTCTCTTATAGCCCCACTTTACGCTGCTGCTCACAAATAATGAAAGCTGCCAATTAATGACTAATCAACATGTGCAACAAGCACATCCAGTGAGGAGTGACTACCATCTAATCTGCTGATTAAAACAGAAGACAGAGATGCTCTGTTCAACTTTTTCTTTCTGTCTTTCAACATTGCATTGCTGTAAAAACAACAGCCAGCTCTGGCAACCTTACTTGACAGGCTTAAATGTTGATAATTGCAGGTATTTGCAATTTTCAATGGTTATTTGTGAGTTTAATATCCTGTAATCTATGCAGTGAATGGTATTTGTTAAGCAATTTTCAAGATCTAAAAAAAGACATCAATTTTTAAATAAACATATGGAGCTGAAGGTACTGGAGAGTAAATCTCCAGCTCACAGCAACGTAGTATAATTGAGTATATGTCGAAGTGCTCCACCCTTTCCATTCGCTTTGTCATGTTGTATATTTCTGTAGGTTGCCATGCCATAAGAAGATTTGATAACTCACAGCTTTAAAAACAAAATATTATCACTTAAGGTATCTGGCTACTTTAAGCATATACAGAAAATCTTTGACCTCCCTCCCTCAGGGTTGAGTTACGGTCACTATGTTCACTTCAGTGGGTTCTTCACAAGTCCCCAGACACCAAGTTGGAGCTGTTCCAATTCTTGAATTAAGACGCTGTTTATGGTCTGGACTGAAGCACGGCAGGATGAGGGGAGGGTTGAGACTGTGAGAGTTTGGAGAAGGGGGAGGTAGCTGGTGTGTGTGAGCATTGGTTAACAGCAAGAACCAGAGACCGGGTACGCTTGCTGTGGTTGTTGTATTTGAGAGACAGGTGTAACCAAAGTCTGATCTCTTCAGATTTAGAAAGTTGGATGACAAACCACTGGCTTTTTTTTTTTTTTTTTTTTTATCTTTTTGTCTCACAAACTTTGGGCTTCATAATTTATTCCATATCAAGAAATTTATTTCTTGATTTATTTCTTTCTGATTTATTTATTTTTTGTACACTTAGGAGCAGTGGCAATAAGCTATAACTGGCATTGTCAAAGTCAAGCAGGCCAACAGACCAGACAGCAACCATCTGGCAAACACTTGCCAACCGGTTGATGAATACACATTTTTCCCAATAGGTGGTTGCTAAGGGGATTGCCAACCGATCTCTAGTCATGGATGGATGGATGGATAGAGAGGACTTTATTTTCACTGTAATTATTTGTTTGGTAGCTCTCAGAGAGACCAGTTGCAATCCATCAATTTTCTTACGCTTATCCCAGTTGTATCACCTCTAAACTTTTTAGTGGAAAACGCACAGCTGTTTACAAAGTCAGCACGATTTGACAACATTAGCATTCATTCAATATTTATTCAGCAAAAGTCAAGATTTGTGCTATAAAATTGAAACATGTCTAAAAGACATCTGAGGGCACTCTCAGACAATAAAGGTCTCTCTCTAGTGACCATTTTAAAACTGATGGTTAGTCATGTGAGTCACTGCAGTCAGTTCTTTTCCACACCTATCTTTGAACTCTGACTTCATCTTAACTAAACACTTAAGATAGACACATAAGCACCATTCAAAGTACTCAGTAGGACTAAGATAGCAACACAGGCACACATGTAAGCATGCTGTTATTGTAGGGGTGGCTGTGGCTCAGGATGGGCCTAACATGGACTGGCAGTAACTGGATGTTCATGATTTGATTCCAGAATGCTCTAATCTGCATATCAAAGTGTCCTCGGACAAGATCATCAATCCAAAGACTGTGAGGCAAGAAAATCATATGCATCCGTTGTATTTTTCTCTAGATTTTATTCAGTTTGTTTTCATTTGGCAATTCGTTGGTTTTATAATAGCTTTTTCAGGTCTACTTGGAGTCTGCTTGGAAAGTTTCACGTTTGGTCTCTGATTTAAAAACCAAAAAAAAGTAAATCTGTCTTAATCAGACCACGTCATACTAGTAGACTCAAAATAATAATGGCTGTGTACCGAGTTACTTTTCTCTGCCCTTTGGGTTGGAAATGGTCTCTCTTCACGCCTTTGACACTTTGATTTGAAGATAAGTGATGTCGACCTTGTTCCAGCTGCACTTTCTGTGTCAGTGATGCCCCAGGGCTGCAACAGGACTTTCATACATCCCAGAACAAGAGCTGAGTATAAGGGCTGTATTTCCCGCCATGTAGTCTGCATCATAATCACAAGATTGTCATATGCAGGGATATAAGAGGCTGCTTCTATTGAACCTTACAATAAAACATTGCTGTTTTTGGCAACCGTTTTAGTCTTAGTCCTTTGGACGAAAATGCTGTTTTAGTCATTTCTAAATGTGATAGTTTTAGTCGACAAAAATGGCTTGTTGAACAGATTGTATTAATGTTTCTAATTGTAAAATATCCAAAATTGTTTCACATGTTTTCCCCAATGGGATCACAGAGAAATTTGATCAAAGGGTGATCAGTGAGTGCTCAGAATCCCTGCAGGAGAGGGTGTAATGGCCAGGAATTTAGCAAAAACATTTGGTGAAAAAGATAGAAAAAGGAGTCCTGTGCAGGTGCTGACTCCAGGGCATTGCTCTGATAAAAATCTAGGTTTCCTACCACTAGCTGACCCCTTTGGACTCAAAAAGTCACCTTTTGACCTTATGATACCCAACTAGGAAGCTTACAAGCTGTACAAGTGTGTGTTGTATATGATCGCACACTAGATACACACTGAATCACTGCATGATATTTAAACATATTGGAGCTCACTATATTGCCTGTACTTTGTCTGTCAGCCTATGGGAAAGAATGCTCTCTGCATACCAAAGATGACTGAGTAGAGTTGGACAGCCACCTGTTAAGCTGTGTCCAGTCTAATCAGCTGGAATTAGGCTGACTGCAGTGAACACATTTTACAATTATATACACAACGAGAGTAGTTGACACAGCTGAGCTGTACAGATCCTACCATTGAGCCCTGTGTGGTTTTGGTTTATCATTTTTGAAGCCAACAATTCTGTCTGTCTGTGTGTGTGTGTGTGTGTGTGTGTGTGTGTGGTTTTATTTTGTTGTAGGGTTAAGTTGAATTTTAAAGTCCAAAATGATCTGATTTGACAATGAATGGCACAGAGGACTGTTACAATCAATACCACATCTCATCTATTTGATATAATTACACTGATATTCATGTTGAGTTTAAGAATCAACTTCTTTTAGTACTTTTCTCCTAAAGGTTTGTTAATTATTTACTACTTTTCTTCCATTTATAATTTATAATTCATGTGAAATGGATCATGTTTCTGGATGCTCGTCTATAAATTATTGCACTATTTAGTCTTTTCCCAATTAGGAAATGGTGGGAATATAGTACTATACCATACTATTGAATGTCTCAGAACATGGATCCGAGCAGGAAGGAAGGTATGCTGTGATTAGACAGCTCGATATGGCAAACTGACAAAAAGCCAAAACAAAGAAATACAAACTGAAGAGACAGGTTGGTAGACCAAAGGGCATGAAGTTGGTCATGAATTTTTTATTTTATTGTATTTTTTTATTAAATCAAACTAACTTCTCAGAATCCTGCTTCCAAAAGTTGTGGTATTGTGTAAAGTGTAAAATGTAAACTAAAACGAGAATGCAGTAATGTTTTTTTTTTCTTTTCTCTTTTTCCCCAAATTATTTTATACTACAACTACAACTTTTGCCAAGTGCACTTGTAACCTGTGTGCTCATAGCAAGCCGGATGGCACCTCTCACCTTTAGCCTACAGAGCACAGCGGCCATGATTTCCAAAAAGATAGTAAACTACTTTGGCTGTACCATCTAAACCTAATGACGCACTGACAGAAAAGGAAGAGGTGAGTTTTAACAGCTCCTCTTGAAGGTCTTGTGATTATGCTGTTTGACACCCATTCTATCTTGTAATGTGGACTGTTGACAGTTCTTTCTCTTTGATTTTCCCTGCATGATGGAAATGTTAGTATGGATACTGCCCCTGAATCAGAAGTTTGTCTTTTGCGTTGTGTAGGATTGTTAACTACAACACTAAATGGTTTGTCCTCATTTTTCCATGACGTGGACAGCTAAGTAGTATATTGTAATAACAGCTTGCACATATGATCTGTTGTTATTTACTGTGGTGGGGGAGGGCAGTCTTATTTATTATTAATGATACTGTATAGGGCTGCAACTAATTACTATTTTGATAGTCGATTAGTCATCGACTATTGAAACAATTAGTCAACTAATCGGATTATGAATCACATAATTATGAAATGGCACTTATTTAGCTATCACCTTTTACATTTAGCATAAGGTTATTTAAAATGTGGTAGTAAACACAGGGAAGATGGATACTTCATTCAAAAATTTTAATCAGGTTTGCTGCTGATATAAATTTAACGGTCCATTTTTTCCAACCATAAAAAAATATATAGTACTTTTTTTTTCCCCTGTAAAACAAAGTTGGCACAGTTTCACCAGTAGCCCCCATGACTAAACATGCCGCCGAGTGCTATCCGGTCTGTAAGGCTGACGTGATTTCCGGGTCCAAACGCTCCTAAATAAACAGCAATGGCATAACCAATGACTGTTCGCTATTAAAGATTATTTTAACATATCTTATCAACTGCAGCCATTTCCGCTTCTCTTTCTCATCGGTAAAATGACAGCTGACTGTGTTTCTTTGGAGTCGGATCGGCTAAAACAACCAGGGACACAGCATTGCGGCATATTGATCACGTGACAGTTTAGACCTGAAATGGAGTTCTATCTCATCACTTAACAACCGGATTGCGCAGGTGTGAAGCTCGCCAGAGATAGACGGACAGGAAGACGTCCTCACTCCGTTAAAAATATATCAGTAATAAAAAAACGACTATTATCGACAATTAAATTCGTCATCAACTATTTTTATTGTCGATCATTGTCTACAATGTTGACTAATCATTGCAGCCCTAATACTGTATAAGGGTCAAATGTGAATATATGTGTATGTTTGAGTCACACGGGTTGGAAAAGTAAATCTCTGCTTTGCAATCCCTGATTTCCTTTTTGAATAGGTGTGTTTGCTTTTTGTGCTGCATTTACACTAATGTTATTAGTTACAGAGGCTCAGCCTGCAACTTCTAAAATTTTCTTAACGTCTATCAATGTGCCAGTGAACTCATCCACTGACTCACCACCATGTAATACAGGAGAACTGTTCAGGGAAATGTTTCTACTGGTTAAATGAGGCTTTAATTAGCCAAGGTTTCTGACCTTACCTTTGGTATCTCTGCAGGGCTTATCACCTTGGGATGTTAAAGCTGGACCCTTGAGGTATAAGCACATATCAGTGCATTAACAATTAGACTGACTAAGCATGCAGGCCATCTATTTGTTCAAGAGCAAATTCTTTTCACACCTTTTCTGAGTATAACTCCAGAGCTCTAAGCAAACACTGCGCATCAAGCACTGTATATGTTGCACGGTACAGTATAATATATAAGGCCAAAGTGTGCTATTTAAACAATTTTCCATTTAAACAACATCCTCTGGCAAATAAATCAAATTAACTTTCAAGGAAAGTAAAGTTGTAACTGAATAATTGCCTTAGCCCTAACTGAATAATGGCTTATTGGCCCAGTGCAATGTTGTGTAATACTGTGCCCTGGCTCATAAAGAGAAAAATTGCATATAGCCACATTGGTGCTGACTGTTTTCTAAATATGTAAGATTTTGATAGCTTACACTACATAAATCACAGAAAATCTAACTGGAAACATGCCCAGTTCTCTGCAGTAAACATCAAGTTCCTGTTTTGTGTTATGTTAATTATATATTACCATAAAACTTTAAGCAATTAAAGCAGCAATTAGTATTTTAACAGTATTTTAGTAGGTGTGAGTAAGAGTTTGTCCACACAAAGGCCATATATGCATGGTTTGCTTTCACGTTTAATTTATTTTAACTTCAATAATACACAGTCAGGTTTGCCATGCTAGTTGATTCTCTTTATTTCGGACATATAAAACAATAAACCAACATGCATATATTGGCATATACGTATACACACAGACATGCCTATGTATACACATTTACTGTTTCATTTTCACCCAGAGAACCGCAACACACTGAATATTTCTTTTCTGGACTGTTCTCTGTAAGCCCTAGAAATGGTTGTGTGGGAAAATCCCAGCTGAATAAATGGCCAAAACCATTCCAGATTGAAAGTCACTGAAATCACCTTTGTTCAGCAGGTCTTGTCTGTGTCTACATGGCTAAATGCATTTAGTTGCTGTCGCATGATTGGCAGACTGGATATGTGCTTTAATAATTAGGCGAGCAGGTGTACCTAAAAGTATCTGAGTGTAGTTGTAATGGGCTGATACTGTGTAAGTTTTACGATAAAGTTAATATTATGGTGAATTTTTAAAGCGTTCTACCTTCCATAGCCTGTTTTAGTGGTCTCACAAAAGACAGATTTATGATTTATGACTAGCATTGAGACTGTTGCGTTTGAAGTCCACCATCTAACAATCTATCGTCATGCAAGTTTGAGCAAAAACACCTTAATTAATCCAGATCTAGTAATCTCACTGCCACTGCACCCCAAAGTCCCCCATTCTACTATGATAATTGTACTGTCAAAGTCATAGATGGTTAGGTTTCAGTACACTGTTCAAGTGGAAGGAATTGAATCAAAGGGCTCTGAAAGGGTTTAATCCCTGCACTGGAATGGCTTTGATTGTGTCAGGCAGCAATTAACATCACAGGTGCATGTATGTTTCGGCAATATCAGTCACTGAAAATAACTATCGTGTATGAGCTCTTTGAAACTTGCAGCATTTTTTTTTTTAATGCAGCATCAAGCACCTGCACTTTTTCCCATGTTTTATCACGCACAGTTGAAACTAACCTTGCAGTGCACACCTGTATTGTTGAAAGACCAAGTGTAGCTTTTATTTTTGTCATATTATGTTTTGTGTTTAACCCTGACAAAATCAAAGTTGCTTATTTTGATTAGGATTTAACCTTCAATGAAGCGCAACCATTTTGTTTGGCGTCCAGCTTAGTTAGTTGAAGCTCACTTGTTTCTCTTTCACAACCCCCTGATTTCTGGAAGAAAAATAAATAAACCAGCCTCGCTCGACCACAGATAGTAAGATTGTGGCACTTAATGAGGGGTGGCTCGGAGCGTTTAGGTTGATGTAAATTAGTTTTGTTTTTGTTGTAAACTGTGTATCTGTAAATGGTGAGTAAATGACAAGTTGTTCTTATTTGCCAGCCAGCTAGGCCCCACACATGGATTGACAAAGTCTCTCTCACACACACACACACTCTCGCACAGATAGCCATGCACATGCACACAGTCATTACAAGCAAGCCCTTTCAGTGATTCTAGTGAGCATGGTGCCAAGCTCTTTGTTTAGACTGCATTCATAGTTTGGTAGGTATTTGCAAGTCCAGTTTTGGAGGTTTATTTTAGGGCTTCAAAAAATGCTGGAAATTGACAGCTTTGTTATATCTTGTCAGTTGACAATTTCAAGAGAACTTATCTTTTTGAAAGTATGATAAGTAACACATCTGCATCAAAATGAAGAGTGTGCCAATTTCATTTCCGTCATTTTGCCAGAAAGGTGAATGTGAGTGACAGCTGACTCAGCTGGAGACAGAGCAGTCACATCACTGTATACAAATCAGATATGATGGGACTCTCTAAACATGACTAGATTCTCAAAGACCACCCCCCCCCCCCCCCCCCCCCCCCCCCCCCCCCCCCCCCCCCCCCCCCCCCCCCCCCCCCCCCCCCCCCCCCCCCCCCCCCCCCCCCCCCCCCCCCCCCCCCCCCCCCCCCCCCCCCCCCCCCCCCCCCAAAAAAAAAAAAACTTCTCAAAAAGAAGAGCCTACACACCCACGCACAAGTATTTGCAGCATAGTGGACGCAAACATCCACACATGCCGATGTGCGCACGTGTACAAGCAGAAACAAACACACATAAACACTGTTTGGCAGAAATGCACACATGCAAACACGGCCTCACCGCAAGGGCAGCTGGCTCATGACCGCTAATGCAAGCATGAGATAATATTAGCTGTCTATAAAATGCCAGGTCCTATTTTTATAATATGAACTGGAGGTCACGAACTGCTGCATAAAAGACCATCACAGTTATGAGCCTGAGCTGCTTGGCTCCAAATATACCCCAGGGTATAACTTCAGACCTGGATATGTGCCTGCAGGGTATTTTTGGGTCAGTGTTTACAGGTGTTTGTTCAGTGGCAGCAATGCCAAGAGGTTAGTAGGATACCCACTTTAAGAAGTTCAAATACACTGGAGTTCATGTTGTTGAAATTATGGTTATTTTGACCAAGGATAACCGGGAGGCAGGGGCTTGGAACAGAAGCACATATTTTTAGTACCGTAAAGCGCAACATCTGTTGCAGTTATTTTAACAAAGACCACAGCTCATAAGATTGTTCAGTGTGTTATTCATGTATAACCGAGTTATGGAGAAACTGTCGGTCGCTTCAGATGCAACTTGGAGAAATAAATCAAGAATGCAGCGAATACAGGAGTCGCAATGAGACGTTTCATGCTCCACAATGGAGACTCTCATAATAAAGGCCGCAGATAATTTACAGTAAAGCAAAAGTTAATGTAGAAATGTACCATGTTAGTAGTGGAATGTTAGTTTAGCTGTTATGTAAATGAAACATAATGGTTTGTCTTGGTTTCACTGAATTCACTCTTATAGCGGTAACACCACAGTTTCAAGTAGCCTTTGTTCTCCTGTAAACCAGCTTAACCCTACAGAAGGTTAAGCTGGTTTCAAATATGAAAACCTGTGTGTGTGTGTGTGTGTGTGGTGTGTGTGTGTGTGTGTGTGTGTGTGTGTGTGTGTGTGTGTTTTTATTAATTTAACTCCCCATCTCTCCAAAATGTATGAAAAGTGGCCTTTTTTTTTTTTTTTTTTTTTTTTTTTTTAACCTTTTGGATTCACAGTAACATACAACATTCATTGAACAGGTATAACAATAAACTCTGAAACAGGTGCAGTTATTAAAAGGTTAAAACAACCATTGTTCCTTCTGTGTTACTTGTTGATGTTTACAGTTTACCTATGTGGGTTAAGAAGTACTCTGTGCTATATCTGTCTTCTTAGAATTCACACTTCGTCTTCCTTTCCTTATATCATCCTCCTCCTTCCTCTCGTGGACATTCTTACCCTCCCCCTGCTTCCTTTTGTTGATTTCCACTAACCTCAATTTGTCTGCTCTTCTTTCTCTGCAGGTTCTGCTCTGTCCATCTAATCAAGAAGTGATTTCAACCAGACAGACTGTAAAAAAAGCTAAAGAAAAAGAAACCTGAGCCATGGCAGTGGCCGGATGTCCGGATTATTTCCTACATCATCCCAATTACCAGGTAAATGGCAATATTCTATTTTTCTTTATAGGGGGAAAAAAGTTTAAATCTTCAGTAAGAGTCAGTAATGCTTGCAACATTCCACCAAGGTGAACATGCTGAATGCACAAAGAGCAGCAGGGGGATGGACCTCTGTATCCTTGTTGGAGCAACAGAAGTGTCTTTGGATGAAACACCAGCAGGACTGGCCTTTTGGTAATGGGTGTGTTCACTACCAGCCATCAGCTCTTTGCAGGTCTGATGGTCAGCAGCACCTGTGTTTAAATCACAGCTTACCCAAGCAAAACCACATATTATAGCTTAAATATACACATTATATTTATACAAGTATATGCATAACTGTTTGACAGTGGAAGCTTTGTGCTCATGATTTAAATGTTTCTTTCAGAGTCGTTCAAGTGAAGTATTTTTAGTTGCACACAATCAGTAACATCCTATTAGAACCGGGAACAAATGCACTTTTGAAATAAGGAAATGTGCTGAATTATTAATTTCTTAATTTATGATTTCTCCTAAATTCTTCAGCTTTGACTGGGAGTCAGATTTGTCTCCTTAAGCCTGGTGTACAGTTGCCGTCGTCACTCCCACGAATGGCGCAGTGCACCAAAAGTGATGCCGCAACTGCTGGCGTGAACTGCACTTTGGTGTCACTTTGGCTCATTGTGGTTTTTGTAACCTGGCACCTATCCAGCACAGCCAGATTCAAGACAGGACTGTGGAATTTTACTGCTACAACCCCTTTAATTTTTTATTTGGGGGGTGGAAGGCGTGCTTTGGTGACATCACAGTTGGTACGTGACACAACATAAATAAGGTTTTACTCTGCAAACTGCACATGACCAAATTCCATCACTCGCTATGTAAGTCCCAGCTGGTGAGGTTTAGATATGGATTCATGTCTTTTTGTGCCTTGGTACTGAGTAACAAGACCAAACTTTACTTTTTGACCTTGGATTTAGGTTTTGTAGAATCCTCACACCATCCTCAGTGGAACAAAGGGCATCCAAACACTTGGAATAGGCCACTGACACTAAGTCCAATTAGAGCTGTGTGTGTGTTCTCTGCCAGTCATTTGGGCAATCTCTGTGAACTCAAAGCTAAGAAATAATTCAGTCTTTTAGATTTATTTATTTATTGGTACTGTGTTTAAATTAGTTTTTATGTACATGCGCTCACATACTTGTATATGTGGTAGGTCTGAGTCAGTGGCTGTAGTGCGTAATGTTTCTAGCAGCTGTATATTGTTTTGTGTCTGTGTTATTTTTAATAATAAATCAGTTATTAAAAGAGATGCCACACAGTGAAAAAAGCACAGTGAATAAAAATATATATGGTGCCCAAAGATGGCAGTGTAAATATGCGCAGTCTAATATTTTTCCTGCACCCTGGCCCTGCATTAATATTTTTCTTATTTAGATTATTCAGTGGTAATCAAAGACAGACGACGGTTCCAGTACTGGAGGCTGTAAAACTTATCTGAAAGGAATGAGACATCATTTTAGCTCTTATTTCTTTGCCAATGGTTTGGGTGGGTCCTGTTAGAGCTGTAGAATATGGACGTTAATGTACACACTCAAGGGTGTATGCATGCACGCATGCACAGGCACAGCAGTACTCACTCACTCGGCTGTTTGGAAACCATTCAGCTATAACAGATGTACCTTGACTCGCTGAATGAGAAAACCCATTCACTATGAAATTCCAGGGTTGTGGGAGATTTTTCCCTGATAAAACTGAAGCAGCAGTGCCAAACTGATTCAGCCAAAGATAACATTCATTTTGTGTTCACGGATTATATCACCACTTTAATCTTGTTTCAGCTGTAATCTTGATAATCTTGACTTGTGGTTAAATGATCTGAATGAGCAGAACAAGGCAAATCTGATCAAGTAAAAGACAACTGCAACGAAACTGCACTGTGTTCAGCTAAGTCTGTACAAATGTCAATGTGTACTATTCCTTTATGTAATTAACTATGGAGCAGAGGACTTTACTTTACTTTACTTTATTCATTTTTAAAGCACTTTAAAAACAGAAACTGCAACAAAGTGCTGTACAATAAAATAAGAAAGCACCAAGAGCAGAAACAAAAACAATAAAAACAGACAATAAGAATCTCATTGTGTATTAAAAGCCAAAGAATAAAAATGCGTCTTAAGAAGGGTTTTTAAAGCTGACAGTGAAGGGGCACTCCTAATGTGTAATGGCAGGTCATTCCATAACTTAGGGGCAACAATACTAAAAGCTCTATCTCCTCTGTGCTTCAATTTTGACCTCGGTACCTCTAGGAACAGCTGATCAGCTGATCTGAGGCAGCGAGTTGGGCGATGTGGATTAAGTAGCTCAGAAAGATAGGATGGAGCCAGCTCATGCAAACATTTAAATACAAGTAAAAGAATCTTAAACTGAATTCTAAAACATACAGGCAGCCAATGTAGAGAAGCCAAGATAGGAGTAACATGCTCCCTCCTCCTAACCCCAGTCAGAAGCCGAGCAGCAGCATTCTGAACTAACTGGAGGCGCTTAAGGGAGGACTGGCTAATTCCAAAGTAAAGAGCATTACAATAATCAAGCCTAGTTGTAATAAAGGCATGAATCACCATTTCAAAATGCTGCTTTAAAAGAATTGGCTTAACCTTTGCTAACTGCCGTAAATGATAAAAACAAGACTGAACCACTGCTCCAACCTGGCGGTCTAATTTCAGATCTGTATCAATTTTAAAGCCCAGGTTAGAAACAGTCTGCTTCAAATAGGACGCCAGAGGCCCCAGGTCAATTATAGATGTATCATGTGCACTAAACACTAAAATGCCATGTAAGGAGAACTCTGCAGTTGTTTTAAGAATGCTAGAGATCACTTTCATGCTAACAGAGTTCAAATAGCAGATTGGACGTTTTAAAAGTCAGGTGGTTGTTGAAATCATTGCTCTTCCTCTTTTTACCTCGGTTACCTGCAAGGAAATGCTTGCAGTCATCATTGCTTAAAAAGGGCTTCACAGGCAAGGATATTGCTGCTAGTAAGATTACACCTAAATCAACCATATATCTGATCATCAACAACTTCAAGGAGAGGTTCACTTGTTGTGAAGAAGGCTTCAGGATGCTCAAGAAAGTCCAGCAAGTACCAGAACTGTCTCCTAAAAGTAATTCGGCTGCAGAATCAGGGCACCACCAGTGCAGGAGCTTGCTCAGGAATGGACGCAGGCAGGTGTGAATGCATTTGCATGTGCAGTGTGGGGAAGATTTGGTGTCGAAGGGCAGCAAGGAAGCCACTTCTCTCCTGGAAAAACATCAAAGGGGGAGTTGGTCCCGCTGGCTATCGGACAACTGCCTGCTAATGCTGATAGCTGTACCTGCTTACTAATTTTGGTAATGGCTAATGGTTCCGATAGCAAACTAGTGAAGCGCCGGGTGATCAACTGCTGGCTAGCACCCTGATAACGTGGCTCAGGAAAGAGAACCATTGAAAATGTGGGTCCATGGCCAGGAAACTCACCAGACCTTAATCTCATCGAGAACTTGTGGTCAATCCTCATGAGGCAGATTGACAAATAAAAAACCACAAATTCTGACAAATTTCAAGCATTGATCATGCAAAAATGGGTTGCTGTAAGTCAGGATTTGGCCCAGAAGTTGATTGGCAGAATGCCAGGACGAATTGCAGAGGGACCAACACTGCAAATATTGACTCTTTGCAAAAACTTAATGAAATTGCCAATAAAAGCCTTTGAAACTTATGATATACTCATTATGCTTAGTAGACTTCAGTAGCATCAAATTTTGTGAGGCATGAAGAGATGGCTAGATTGTTTTATATTGGGGCTACAACTCCCGCCACCAATAGAAATGATAGTTATGAATGTCATTTTGGACTTAGCATTCCCAGTTCTAAGTTTCTGATGACTGACACGGTTTATGCAGCATGAAGGCGTGCCTCTTTTCACTATTCTCAGTTTTCTATCAGTGAATTGGGCCTCATGAGCAGCAGTATAGTATATGTAAATAGGAAAACAGGCTAGTAAAATACTGAATATTTTTCCATACTTGCAGTACTATGCAAAAGTCTTGAGCCACCTGTCATTTCTTTATATTTTGCTAGGAAATTTGGGAATGACTGTAGCAATTATTGAAATGTGCAAACATACATGGAAATGCAATATATAGTTAGGTTTATTTCTATAGCACATTTTTACAACAGCTGTTGACCAACGTGCTGTACATCTAAAGTAATTAAACAGCACAAAACATAGGACAAAATGGCAGAGTTAAGAAAGGAAATCTAAAATACGAGAACCTGAGTAAAAACAATGCAAAGTACATGGTACTCATTCTGATTTAAAAGCCAGAGAATAAAAATGGGTTTTCAAACAGGTTTTAAGTGTCTAATGTTGGAGAGGTCCTGATGTGAAGGGGCAGTTTGCTCCACACTTTTGGAGCAACAACTGCAACAACAAAGGCCTGATCTCCTCTGTGCTTTAATCTGGGCCTTGGGACTGCTAGGAACATTTGCTTAGCAGGCCCCAGTGATTTTGAGGGAATGTGCAAACTTAAGAGGTAAGAAGGCGCCAATCCATGCAATGCCTTAAAAACAAATAGTCTTAACCTCAATTTGAAAACTGAAGGGATGCTAATATGAGAGAGATGTGGTAGTGATGGGCAGATGAAGCCTCATGAAGCTTTGAAGCTTTCGATCCAATTGGTTTTAAAAAAAAAAAAAAAAAAAAAAAGGGGGGGGCGGTCAAAATTTTGTCATTTCAGCTATTTGTGATGGCCTCTTGGCAGCATGGAAATAATCGCTGCCAAAAAAAAAATAGAAATAAAAACACATTTTTCTTGATTTTGTGTGGATTCATTCATTAATTCATCTGTTTTTGATTAATATGTGGGTAATGGTAATAGGGATCTATCATTGTCAAAACTTTCAGTATGATTTCAGTCAGTGGTTAAGTAAATCCAATAGGACCCAAGATGTTTATTGTAAAACTGCTGCAGTATTTTCAAAAAATGGGACAGTGATTGAAAATCCTTTCACATGGTACTGAGGAGTAAGGACTGCACAAGTATCCCACAGCAAGCCTGTATAAGCTTAGCTATATATGCCTCTGCTTAGATGAGGTGCTGCTGTTCTACCCCAGTTACAAACACTTCACCTTGGAATGAAAAAGGAAAAAAAAGACTTGTGAATATTATAGTCGTGACACATTTGATTATCTGTAGGCATATAATAATATAATACCTTACTGCAGAGATTAGCTCAAAGTGTTGCCATAAAGAGGAAACCTTCACCTTTTAGCAGCGCCACTGAAACTGCTCCTCTCTGTCACAGCAAACTGGTGAAACTCCAAAACGAACACTGAAAAATTTTGCAGAGATCCATTGCATTTTCATAAATCACGCCAACACTCGAACCATTACCTGAACCACCAAGGCTTCAGTTGTCAGCAGTGACATCACTCGCCCTTAATGAAGCGAGCCTCAATATGCGCTTCATAGAAGTCTTCCTGGGTTTCTCAACATGCACGCTGAAGCCACGGCACAGTAGTCCCATTGCCAATATGTATTCTCACTTGCAAGCGCCAGTTTGTAACTGTGCTGCAGCAGTTTGGACCAACTGCGGTTGACTAAGGAGGGAAAGGCTGACATCTGAATAAAAACTATTACAATAGTCAAGTCGAGACAAAATGAAGGCATGGATAGCTCTCTCAAAGTCTCTGAAACAGAAGAATGGCTTCACTTTTGCAAGTAGCTGAATATGAAAGAAGCTATTTTCAAAGACAGGATATAAGGGTCAGGAGCACCAAACACAATGACCTCTATTTTTCTGTTCATTTAAGTTAAGAAAATTTAAAGCCATCCATGTCTTAACATCCTCCAAATAATCCAGTAAGGCCTTCAGAGGATTAATTGATTTACATTTCAGTGGCAGGTAAATCTGCGAGTCATCTGCATAACAATGAAGTCAAATGCCCCCCCCCCCCCCCCCCTCCCCCCACAGGTTGATGTGAGCAGATGGGTTTAGTGATGCTACACACCTGTCTGAGTTCTCTGGTGGCACTATTGAACCAAGGCTGAGTTTTAGGTTTTAGACTCCTTGTGAGAGGAGCGATGGGGAATCAAGGATTTCTGAGCACTAACTAAGGCATGATTGCTGTTTTGCTAAGAACAAGCAAAACGATCAGCAGTAACTGATGTAACCATGGAAGATTGGTGTTCAGGCGCCTCAGATTTGACAGGTTTATGCAAAAGAAATCTCAAATATTACAGGCATGTGATCGGAAAAATTGACATCACAGATTTCAGCATCGCAAAGAGGCAGGCCACTCAGATCCACACAAGATCCAATGTATCTCCTTGTTCATGTGTTGGTCCTTTAACTGACTAAACAAGATTAAAAGTCCATAAGATTTGAAAAGGGCACAATCCCACACTGCATCCATAATGCTGAGGGCTTGGGGTGGGGGTGGGGGGTTACTGCAGTGTGAGCACTGTCATGCTGAAAAATGAAGCTGTTGATAATGAAATGCTTTCCAGGTGGCATTACATGGGGATCATAAGCTGGCAGTACTTTTCTATGTTCAGAATTCCATCAATTTTGACAAGATGCCCAGTACTACCGACTAAAATGCAGTCCCAACCCATGGCACAGTCTTCACCGTGTTTTACAGAAGGCTATAGACACTTACTCGACAATATTGTCTGTTTTCTGTTGTAGCCAACAATAGGAGTAATTTCTGTTACTTCTACTACAATATTTCACACTTGAGAGCTGTTCAACTATGTGGATAAAATGTAAATGCAAAACCTAAAATGGCGTACTACTATAATATTTATAGATGGGTCAACTTTTAATTGATAAAAGGCTAAAAAGTTGTGATTTAAAACCCTCAATCTTCTGATGTTATGCAAATATTTGTCGTGGCCCAGCACATCCATGCTACAGCTGCAGCTGAGTTTCCACAGTATAAACAAATAATTCAACAAAGCATTGGAGAAGACATTAGTGTGACCTCCTGATCTCATTCTGGTCAGTTATGTAATAAGAGATTTCCACTTGCTGCCTAGTGTTGATGTACTGTATGTTGCAACAAGCCTATCCCTGTTAATGCTGTTTTTCCTCAGTAGGTCAGTCCGAAGTAAGACTAGGACCCTTTGTAACACTTGTAATCTTTCTGAGAATATTTGGTTCTTGTTAAACCAGTAATGGAACGTGCAAATTTATCCTGTTAAACTTGAAAGGCTCAGCCTCGCTGAACTCTGCAGTGCAGATTGCAACTGTCAAGTGTGACGTGTCCACTGTGCATAGGATGTGCCAGGTGCACGTCTGGTATTTATGAGGCCAGGCTTCCCTACTGCAGCTGTGGTGCACTTGCACACTGGGAGTGATGAGAAATAATGCATTACTATACTCCTACCTAATAGCCTTTTTACAGTCACTTTCACTTTATCTTAAAACATATTTGACTCTCACAGAGATGCACAAATATTCTTTTACACTACATAAACACTATAACACTTGATGTCATGTTGCTTCTCAGAGCCACATGTCTACCTGAATTGAATAGATTTCCCAAGTTATCTGGTGTTTCCTATGAAAGGATTGATAGAAGTTTTAATCTTTATATCTTTTTAAATGATTTATAGTGGAACTTGTAACGAGATCCTTAATGTGGACATCAGCCCATTAAACACGTTGTTCAGCCTAATATTTATGAAAAGTGGACAAATTAGCAATAAGGATCCTTAATAAGAACAATCAGTGCTTATTTAACTAGTGTCTGCAGTGTGCAATTTAAAATTTGCAATGTTACTTAGAGACTACAGAGAGGGACAGATACCAGGTATTATCAGGGTAAGGGGAGAGGCCTTTAGTATGTGGATTATAGTTAGTGAGAGCAGCTCATTCTGTCAAACTGGCATTAATGTCATAATGTAATATCTGCTGGTTGAAAAGCATGGAATAAAAATAAATGGAAATGTGAACAAAAACACTGACCGTGTGTGCTTAGCAGCTAACCTGCAGGGACAGGATCAGAAATGAGTTCATCAGAGGGACAGCTCAGGCTGAGCATTTTGGAGACCGAGAGGCAAGGCTGAGATGGTTTGGACATGTGCAGAGGAGAGACAGTGGATATACTGGACAAAGGATGTTGAAGATGGAGCTGCCTGGCAGGAAGAAAAGAAGTCAAGTTCATGGTTGTAGTGAAGGAGGACATGCAGAGGGTTGGTGTGACAGGAGGGTGCTAGGGGGTAGGGTGAGATGGAGAAAGATGATCTGCTGTGGAACCTCCTAGCATAGCTTAAAAAAACCCCCAGTTTAAATCAGTTCCTTTAGGCAGATCTATCTCACTAGTGACTGATGCTTACTCTGATGACTCAGCTTAAAATAAAAGCCTGCCGAGGTACTGATATTTTGCATTATACTCATAAGCTAGAATGTAACAATCTAACCTAGCAACAGTCCAAACTCAGCAGTGAAATAAAGACTGCCATAATCAGTTGAACATTGAGCTGTGTTAACTATGATGGATTCTGGTGCATGCGAATGAACTACATGGTGACTGTAAGTCTTTGAACTGAACTGAACAAAGTGTTTTGTATCAGCAAAATTAAGTATTCCCACTTCTGCTTGGCATTGAGGTGACAGTGGACAGCTGGATCAGCATCAGCACTCCTTCCTCTGGCAGTGGGGCGTGGCTGAGCCACAGACACCAGGAACAGTTATGTCAAGAACTAACCTCAGTGTGCAACAGGAAACCATCAGTTAGCCCTGCGCAAACATGAAAATGGAGCCCAAAGTACTGTTATGGATCAATTTCAACTGTTAATTCTCCAGTATTTTCCAGTCCAGCATGGCTTCATGTTCAGTTTCTGGTTTAACCTAAGACCGACCTCTCCTAAAGGCACAGCATAGATTTGACTTGCATCTCAGTATTTTTTTTCTTTTCTCTTAAGGTCCTGCTTCCACACCTTTTGTGTGTGCCCTTCTTTTAATGCCTTAACCTTGCCTCTGGCCTTCCACTGACCCCTTTTAAAGGACTAAACCCTCAACCCTCTGACTCCTTTTTGAAGTTCCTTTGAGCTTCATTAATATGAAAGAGCCCTTATATGCTCTTTGTCAAAACTGGGCCTTCACTCTTTCCTGTTTTGACCCCTCTTTAAGAACTCAAGCAATGTATGTCTGTGTGTGTGTGTGTGTGGGGGGGGGGGGGGGGGGGGGGGGGGGGGGGGTAATTACCTGTACTTGTGAGACTGAGAGGAGTGATGAGAGAATGCAAAGATAAGAGCCTCTAATTGTTTTTAAGTAAACACCAAGTGATGAAGTACCAGCTTTTATATCTTTTTTTTTTTGAAAGGGGGGGGCGTCTGAAGTCATTTATTTCCAGACACCCATACAACACTGCATTCAAAACCAGTATATAAAGAGTCTTTACACTTCTGCTCAGTGGAGCTCAACCATGACCATCCAACAATACACACACACACACACACACACACACACACACACACACACACACACACACACACACACACACAGCAACTTTGTGATATACTAGCCCACTAACCAAACACAAGTGTCCCAGTGCTGTTTGGGTGACTGGGTAGGGATCAGTCACAGTCTGGTAGCTGGACCAGACGGTGTGCGTTGATGATGGGTTTGCTGTGCCACAGGAACAAGTATAGTAGCGTGGTGGTTATTTATTTTTTTTTCTTTTCTATTTTTTTTCTTAACTCAAAAGCAGGTTAGTCCCATTAAGAGCCAAAATCTCCTCTTTTTTTTTTTTGGTTTCAATTTTTTTTTAAATATTGCTAGAATTCAAGACTATAAAAGACGGAACAATGCAGCTTAATGATTGGATGCGGTTGGGTTAGTTGGTATAGAAGAGCAGTTGGGGGTGGCAGTGGTGGACAACGCGGACAATGTGCAGAGCATATATACCAGTACACACCAGAGAGAAATGACAAGTTTTCTTTGTGTTTGGGGTTTTTTTTTTCTCCTTCTGAGGACCACAGTTAAAATCTTGCATAAATTCAGTTGAGCAGAACCCTTATTTTGAAGAACGGAGACATCAGGGTGAAATTCTACTGTACTTGAAGCTTTACTCTCACAGTGAGTCATTTCTCTTTGAACTGCTCGTCAGGTCTGATTAGTGGAGTTACCTTAGATGTTACAAATTCTATACAATTAAAAGAAAAAAGGTTGAGCTCCCAGGCTTAAATTATTTTTTGCATTCATTTATTTATTTTGTAGAGAATAAAAATTGTTCCTGTTACAATGTCTACATTATAGTGTAAAGTCAGTGGGGTTGAGGAATCACTGCTAGTCTCACATTTATGTAACAAGATAAAGATTAAATGTGTGGATGTGATCCGGCACTGTGCTGCAAGGAGACAAATTTAATGAGATTCACCTAAAACCTTCGAAATGCATTAGTTAAAGGCTTCTACTTGGGATGCTTTTGACTTGTTAACTCGAATGTGGGAGACAAAGCATCCATTATAGTACGGGGGGGGGGACAAACAAACAAAAGCAAACGCTTGTAAAATAATCTAGTTCTGCCTGCATTGTCTGTCTGTACTCCAAATGAGGCAGAACAAGCTTACTGCAGCAGCTTTTATTCCAGCATCAGAGGAAGTCTTCTGCGCTTGCAGTCAGTAGCGATGTTTTTCTGAACACAGTAGTCCGCCCAGAACGTCCTGTTCCCACTCCTGCTGTTAGGTCCTGTGTGGGACGCCATTCGGGACAGAGACAAATGATAAGTTGCTATTGCTGTAAATTCCAGAAACAAATCTGTCAAATATGTGTGCACATATATAAACAGTTACTCCTTCTACTTTTTTTGTTTTTCTTCTTCCTTTTTGAACAGTTTGTCCTGACTGGAATCCTTTAAGTCATCATAACAAAAGGGAAATGAGGACTCTGTGCATGAGTGGTGCCTTAAGTGGTTTTCATCTGCACTCTGATACACACCTGATCATGTGCACACACTGTTTATGCTGTGTGTGTGTGTGTGTGTGTGTGTGTGTGTGTGTGTGTGTGTGTGTGTGTGTGTGTGTGTGTGTTTCACATGCCCAGGTTAGGAAGAGTAGAGATTAAGTTAGCTCCGCTCTCCTGAAGGTGTTGTAACTGCTGTTTAATTTTGTTTAGTTTTCTCATTTTTCATTTCATTTTTCATTTTAGCTTTTGTTACCACTAAAAGATATGCAGAATATGGGAAAACTGATTTCCAGAAATGGAATATAGTATTCAAAATTATATTTGCATTCATATATAATCACCTGTTACTGCATTGCTGTTTTTGCTACGGGATCCGCTCGTTTCTACAGTAGACTAGATTAAACAACCACCGTAGATTCCTCTACACGCTTGGAAGAGGAAATCCGAGAGAGTGATATTGAGCTGGTTGCAGTTTTCAGCCTCAGCGCCAGATGCCACTAATTCCTACACACTGGTCCTTTACGATGATCAGCACCAAACACGATTCAACAAGATATGGTTCATTTAAAAACAAGCCAAAAAAAATTATTCATTTGTTGACATTCAAAGGGGTAATGTTTTTGGTCATTTTAATTTTATTTTTCCTATTTTTAATCAAACAGTGTTTAGGTGATGTATTTTTAGTTTGGCTGCTGTAACAAAGTTCTCAGTGGGGTGACATGATTATTATTTTTTTCTTTTTTCTTTCTTTCTTTGCTTCTCTCTCCCTCAGCAGGAAAATATCGACCGATCTTCCAATCACAGACAGACTGACCTCATTGGTCCGAGATTCCAGCAACCAACCAATCAGAGTTCTTCTAACCATCAAGGTTGGTCTTTGTGTGTCTGTGTGTTTGTTTGCACAGTTAACGTGTAGTAATCTCCAACATGGTGTGGAACTTGTGATATGAAACTGCATGCTATTTAAAACATAAACTTAATGCATGTCTTTAGTTTGTTTTCATAGAAAATAGAATTAAAAAAAAAGTTCTGCTGTCCTGTTCGTGTGTGTCTCACTCTTAATTATCTTCTGTAGGGGTGGTTTGAGGGGTGTAATATATATATATATTTGGGTCTCTTCCGCTGTCAACACTTGAGCTGTTCAAAGGATGATGTGCATGGACGCAGTGTGCTATTATAATTATTCTGTCTATGTAATTGTGCCATACAGGGTTCATCCATGACAATCGGAGCATGAGATTTAAACACAATATTGGCTCAGCATGGGAGGTAAGGGTGGGGAGTATGTGAGGACTCAACCAGTGAATTAGAACGCTTGTCGCTGGCATGGGAAATAAATGGAGCAGAAATTACATTGTCATTTTTCAGGATCATCTGGGATAGAGGGAACTCAGGACCAGAGTGGCAGATGAATCGAGTTGAGTTTCACTTGGCAAAATTTTCGTTCACTCTGAATATCTCCAGTGGATTCCCAGATTTTGTTTTCTCCTTTTTGTATTTATGTATTTATATATTTTCTCCTCCAGATATCCTTCACCTTTGTGTCAGTCTTATTTTATGTTACATCCACTGAGTGACAAATTACAGTTCAAGTTCAAGCGCGTTTAACACTTATAGTATGCGTTGATTAGTGACTTTGACTTCAGCCCATGTACCTCCTGGATTTTTAGTCCAGTGATTACATTTGCTGACATTGTTAAGCTTGTTTTCCAACCACTATTCATTTGCAGCATTTTTCTCTAAAGGGACAGGCCTATGAATCATAAACCTAGAAATGATTCAAGGAACAGTACGGCTTTGTTGGAACATGGCTGCTCATCCAGTCATTTACAAGCCAATGTTTGATTTCAAGAAGCAGGAGCTGCTCAACATGATTTTCCCAACATGCAGCTGTGCTAAACCACATTATATTATAATGAATTTACTGTGGAGTTGAATATTTTGCTTAACTTGGTCTAAGTGAGTAACTAGAAAATTGACAAGAACGCATCGTCCAGTGCCTTAGCACAGCACATGAGCCAGCTCTCTCACATATGCAGTGTTTGGTTTTTTTGTTTTTTGTTTTTTTGATGCATCTCTCACAATTGGGGAAAATCTGCATCTTTGCAATCTGAGTTCTTATCTCATACTTATCTCATACTTTGAAAGCATATCATGTCCAGACATTGTTCTGTCCTTATGAAGACAAAAAAAGATGTGTGGAACGAGGTAATAGCTAGGACGCTTACAGGTGGCTTACATTTTGAATTTATGACAGAACTAAGCTCTTAAGATGCCAGTGCAGTCAGTCAGATTAGTAGAGTGCCATAAAGTTTGCAAACTGCAAGATGAAATCATCTGAATGTGACTATGTAAGTTTTATTTAGTAATCTAATTGGCCGGTAGCTTTGAATGTCAAGTAGTCTGAGGTGAGGCAGTCGCATTCGGTCCAGATGATGCAGTATATGAAGTTATTGGTCAGTTTGAATGTTTGAAGTAATAAGCCCATCATATTATGCTGCTGTGCATCTAGTCAATGTAGCAAAATGCCAGCAGTTGATCTCAGAAGCTTTATGTAAGTACGGGGTTGAGAGAAACTCCACCATCGTGCCCCAGGGCCTCGCTGGAAAACATGGATGGTGACCATTGTTCCTGGGGAGCCAGGGCCTTGGAGGGGGCATGTCTTAGATGGGCATGCAGCTGCTAGGCAACAAATCCCATCAATGCTACCAATGCAGTTCAGTAATCTGATGGCGTGGCTCTTGAGGGGGTCAACCAGTCAAGATCTTGGGCTGGAAATGAAGGTCCTACCTCCTCCAGTCATTCCAGTTATGCCTTTATAAGGAAAGCGTGGCATGCAAGAGATGCATACACATACACACGATTTAATTAAACAGCAACTAACAGCATTTCATCCAGCTCATGTGAAATTAATTCTTATGTCATGTATATATTATGCCTAGGCTCTGACCCTTTGGCTTCCCACAGAGAAATGTCAAGGTCATCCCAGCAGGGGAGTGGCAACGCTCACTTCTCACTTAAGGGGAAGCTAGCCAATGGGTGGAGGCTTGGTTAAAAAAAAAAAAAGAGAGAGATTGCAGTGCTTTTAGCAGCAGCTACAGCAGTGGAAGCTGCATAGCATTTCAGTGCAGGTATGCAGCAAAAGAATTAGAATGACTACTTAAGAACATCCCAAACATTGGAAGGATATTTTGGAGATGATTATATATGAGAATACATTATAGTGTAGAGTATAGCAAGGGGAGCTATACTATAACTAACATCAGTCTTACAATATTGAGATATTTGTCAGGATGAAAGTAGCCAACCAGCGTTAAACTTAGATTTAAAAGTTTCAGTCTTCACAAAACTGAAGTTAAACCTGCACCATTTCACCCATTCTCTCCTTTACTCATGATTCCCCACTCAGATATGTTTCTGACCCTCTGTTTACGCCCGTCTTTTCTTTCCTTTCAATTCATATCCATTCTCTCTCCTCCCGATTCCCTCTAACCCTCCCACACTCTCCCTCCAGATCAGGAGGCTTTGCCCTCAGTGGGTGTTGTCACCAGAGGTATTGTACTCCCCAGTGCAGAGCCACGCTTTACAGTTTAGACTTGCTCTGTCTGTATTGCCCCTGATCTCTTTGAATGTAAACCCCTCTGCTGGGCTTGTATTCAGAAGCTGTTTATCCCCCTAGTATATCTCGTGTGTGTGAGAGAGAGAGGGGGGGGGGGGGGGGGGGGGGGGGGGTATTCAGTTGATGTACCGTATATGTATACATTCCCCCCTTTTTTTTTTTTTTTTTTCCAAGGGTTGCTGCTCCTTTTTGTTTTTTAACTAGCAGGAATGAATAAAAGATGAACAGACTGCATTCCTGGAGAGCCATATGTATCCGCCACCATCACAATACCCTTATTTGTCCGTGTCTCTCTCGCTAATGATTCGCTAGTCAAAAATATTCAAACTAGCTTTTATGCCGATAATTATCAGGTCTGACTGTATTTGGCGTGGCTCAAATAATAGAGGGTGCTTAGGCTATTTTTACCCCTAATTTAGCCTGTTATAGGTCCTATAAAGAGGAGGGAGGGCAGTAAAGATGTCAGAGGAGAAGAGGAGTGAATGAATTCCACTCATGGGAGATGTGAAAAGATGAGTAAATGAGAACAATAATGCCAGTGTTGATCTAGGAGCTATTGAGGCTTTATATTTGGAACTGAGGACTACAGTGGAGTTTAGACTGAGTTCTTAAAAAAAGAGGGATAGATGTGTTATTGTGAATAAACAAAGTCATTACTTAGATATATTTATGAAATATGACAGTTAAAACTGGCTCAAACAGCATAGACAGTGGCGCAGTTAAACGGGGAAATATTTGTTGAATGAAGAACAAAATCAGAGTGACCGCGTCACCTCCACACGATCCGCAGTCTTTTAAGATAATAGGATTCAGGATAATCGCACATCTTAAAGGACTAATTTAGCGGAAGGATTAACTAATGAGGTATTTGTTACCTGTGCTCATATCCATTTACTGCTCAGTATTAGGACTAATTTCTGCCACTTTTCTTCTTCTTAAAGCTCCACAGGGGTTAATATCTTGTTTTCCACCCATTTAGTTGTGTGATCTGTGATCCCTCAGAGCCTGCAAACAGAGATCCCTCTTAGGTGAATACAGCTTTAAATAAATCGTGCTATCTGTTGATTCTTTTCATCTGTTTTGCTATGTAAACTTTGCACATGGTGAAGAAGTGCAGCAACTGCTCAGTGTCTTTCACGGTGTAGTAATATAATTAATTTAACAAGGTAAAAACACGTATGCGAGCATAGATGCAGAGGTTTGTGGCATCTCTCATGCTCGCCAGAGGCAAGTATCAGGCTTAGCTTCTGTATTCTGGACTCTGTCGAACAGTGAACAATAAGTCGCTTCTCAGTCCAAGAGGTTTAAATCCTGTGCATGTGTGCGTGCCAGCCTGCATGCTGTCTGTGTCATCAGTCTGTCTGCCTCACACCACAGAGCATGACGCATATCTTTGTTTGCGCGATTGTGACATGCATTGGTGATTGCGATCGTATGACTGATAATGACGCACAAATCCTGCATCCTTGCAAGAGTTTATGGGTGTTGTTTCTTTGTATGCAGACAGTTTTTCCAGTCGTCCCCAGAGGCCAAACTAGGTCAGATTTATGAGGAAACATAGTTTCTCTCCCTAGCTTGAGGGGTGCGTGTCTTATCTTGGGAGAATAATGGATGAGCATTTGATGTGTTCAGGGTAAAAACTATTTTTTGAAATGTGGATTTACTTTTTATGTAGTTTATGGTTTGTAAACATTTGTGTGTGTGTGTGTGTGTGTGTGTGTACGCTTAAGCCACAGCTGCAGCATGCAGGTCATGTTGATCTGTTCTGTGTTACAAGTGTGTTGCTCTGTCGTTAGTCTTGTGTTTAGCCTCTCATGCACCCTGTATCCTGTGGCATATAGCTCTTTAGCTTTCTAGGCTATCTATAAGTAGATGCTCTAGCTTACCTGTCACTATTAATACCTACAGATTAAGCGCCAGCAATTCAGACACCTGTGGTGCACCTACCTGACATGTTTTAAGCAAAAGGTCCACAAAGTTTTAGCAGGCAACTAAAGAGGAGGCAGAGCTATGCCTTTGCATATAGATATTTGCATATAACCTGCTAAGCTGTAACTCCTGTTGTTGTTCCCTATGGAACTTTTCTTTTTCTCCCTGGGAAGAAAGAAAAACCCTTGTGTATTTCCACAAGAAAATGAACCCTTGACTGACTGTGGGGCTCACTTTGAGGCCAGTGCTTTTAAAATTGCATCAATCAGATTACTGTTTTCCAGTGTTAGGTTTCTGCTGAGCGGTGCGACTTTTACCTGCGGTATGACACCTGCATGATCCAGCTGTCAGGTGTACTGCACTCTGAGCTGCAGGGACACTACGTGAGGCATGTGGGGCACATTTGGAATTCTGACAGCAAGCCTGTGTCTTTAAAATTAAAACGTAGCTCTTAATGTGCATTTATTCAATCAATAATTTTCACTGGGTGTACTGAGTATAGCTTCAGGTTTTGTGCGTGCTGAAGAAGGTGGTGCTAGCCAAACACAAAAAAATATGTTAATGTTTTCTATTTCATTTTGAATTTTGGGTCAGATCTTAATAAAAAATAAATAACAAGAGCTGCATCTCTGATATCATAATGAAGAAAAAACAGTCCTCAGTCATAATTGTGCAAATCATTGATTGGTCAGTATTAAGTGCCAAAAATTAATTATATAATTTTTTTCTTTTAATTAGTGTCTCTGACATATAATATATGAAAAATATAAATTAGTTGTCAGAGACACTAATTTAATATAGTTTCCCAGTATTTGCTTGGGGTTCCATGCCTCGCAAAGTCCTTTCTTCATCCAATTAGTTTGTCTCCCCCTAGTGGATTGCATTCGTGCAACAGCACATTTGTAAGATCTCTGCAAAGAGATTTGATGATAGATTCATGGCAAAAAAAAAAAAAAAAAAATATATATATATATATATATATATATATATATATATATATATATATATATATATATATATATATATATATATATATATATAATATAAAATGAAGAATTATTAATCACAAGATGAGTCACAGCTGCAGATTGTAATTTAAAAAGCGCAAAGTTAGGCTGCCAGTTTACCCAGATGCTAAAACTTTCACAGCATGAAGCAATTAGATGAGTTTCCCTTCAGCTGAGCTCATGCCGGGCTTTGATAAAACATGCTCCTGGAGTCGGTTGAAAAATTCTCTTCATGAATTTAAATGTGCCTAGAGGTTTTCGTGAGGACTTTGAAGATAGACACTTCTTCTGAGGAGAATTTCACGTCTTTCTTTTTAAAGACATTTAAAAGCTGAGTGTTTGAAATCTGCTGTGAATGCAGAGCAGATGCTTGCAGTGTGGTGCCTTTACACTGAACCCCAACGGTTAGAGTTGTAAAGTACCATGGGCAGGTTTGTGCTTGTACCTGATCTCCCTGGAGATTTGGCTCACAGGGCCAGTATATTGTATGTAGTCAAGATATTAAGATATTCTTGCTGATTGAGCACTCTGGCAAAACTGGTTACAAATCTGTGCACGTGTGTGCGTGGGCTGTTGTGCACTGTGCTTTTTTTTTTTTTTTTTTTTTTTTTTTTGTGGTGGTAGTAGTGGTAGTAGTAGTAGTATTAGTATTGTATTAAGTTGGTGCAAAGGTTCAAATCCAGGCCAAAATGAAATGAGAAACTGAGATGGAAAGGGAAGGTCCCTGAATATCCAGAGACTTCACCTCTTTATGTTTTAACACATTTGAAAGAAGAGCTGCAGCTTATAGGACTTTGATTCTTTTGTTTTTGACCGTTTTGTTGCATTTAAAGAGGACTTATGCTAATTTCCTGCTTTATACTTTTAGTATGGCACTCCACTAGTGTTTAACAAAACAACCCTATTCATTAATATTTCAGTTGTTCTGTCTGAAGCATAATCTGTCTCTCATGAATTTCTCTCACCAAAACTGAAGCACAGACTTGTTGAACAGGCAGTACCTTATAGCAGGCCAATGATATTTGTCATATAATTCCATTAAAAAGCTTCAAAAGGCACCAACAGCAAAAACAGAGCAGAGAGGTCCAATTTAGCTACTCTCTTTAGCTGAGGTAACCTAACATTCACACACTCACAACTCAAGGGTTGAACTTGGTTGGAGGAGTCAGGGATCAAACCACCAACCTTCTGATTAGTAAACAACCCGCTCTACCTCCTGAGCCATAGCCACCCCCCATCAGAGAAGATCATAGAGCAATCTAAAAGCTATGACTTTGGCCCACAGTGCAAATTTTGCATACACATTATCTGAAACTTTGTCCAAATTTAATGAGCATCATTCCCTGAGAGCACTAGTTCCCTTCTCACTCATAAGCAGTTAATTCATTGACTTTACAGGAGCCTCATATGCTAAGATGATACTACCTCACTGATGTGTTCTACCATACCCGTGTCTTTCAGAGGATGATGTCGACTTGGAGGCCCTGGTGAATGATATGGACTCTTCACTGGAGAGCCTGTACTCCTCATGCAGTGGTCAACAGACGGAGTTGATCCCTCTGCTGCACAACGGACAGACCTCTACATCACATCATCATCATCACACACATCAACACAACCAGCCACGGCAGGGACAGCACTCACACGGGATAAGCCACGTCTCCCCAGAGCCGCCCACTTCATCCTCTTCGTCCGTGGACTCGCCTCAAACTGGCCTCCGGCGGTCACAGCCAATGCACATCAATGCTGTCAGGTAGCTGCTTACTTTTCTTTATCTCTTCTGGTTATGAGCGTTTGATCTTTTTATTAATCTTATGCGATAGTAAATTTGCATGTTTTAAAGCATGGGAGGGAGAAAATATATAAAGGGGATCTATAATGCTTTTCCTTATTTTTCTATTATGCGTGGACAAAGTTTCAAATAATTAGGTCAGCGTCATTGTAATCCTTATAAGCCAAAAGCTCAGGGTTCAGACTGCTCTAAATATTTGGTTTTCCACAGTGAGAGCAGAAACAGAAGCCCCACTCACCTGCTGTTCAAGCCTTTTGTTTGTGAGGGGCAGCCAATGAGAAGAAAGTTATCTAAAACGGGGGGAGCTAAAACTGCTTGATTGAGACAGTGGATGAACTGCGGGGCTTCAGCAAGTACCAGTACAAGATGAGCAATGATGGTTTTGAGCTTAGGCCTCCATTTAATTTGAAGTCACATTAGGTTTTAGGAAATGTTGCACCATGTTTGGGTATTTTAATGACATTTTATCAAATCATTCAATCAATTATTCCTCACTAAGATGTGTGCATTCATCGCCTTAAACAAAATAATTGAAAATGAGTGAAAACAACTGTACTGTAATTGTGTTTGTGCGCACACACCAACAAAAGTGTGGCAGTAAATGTTGCCCTCAATCTTTCAGCCCTGTATTATGCGCATAGCCGCACAGTAAGAGTTCAAACCCTTTTCTCTCTTCAGATTTCAAAAGAAATTTTTCACTGTATACCATCATCCCTCCACACCCTCTTGATAATTGAGCATAACGCTTCCTCTTCACTCTCAATCTGTAACCCCTGAATGACCCGTTCCTCCTTTTCACTTCTCCTTTACATCAGCCTCCACAGGCGAGAAGAAGATTCTCATTTATTTAAGTACCATGTGCATATGTCTCTTTCAAATTAAACCGTGCTAACCCATATCCTCCTCAAGGCTGCACTCGTGCACACTCGGGGAATAGAAGTATAGCCGCATGCATACTGGTGTCAGCTCCCATTACTCGCCTTTGGACTACATGACAATAACACAGGAGGGATCATCAAGTAATGGAGTATTCTGTCTTATGAGCTCTCTTTTTCAAACACACAGACGCAGGCCCTGAAGTTCTTATTATTCAGGACTGACCTCTAGATAACCCTGTTCTCGAGCTCAGATGGGACGACATCAAAAGGACTGCTCCCTTTTGAACTCACTGGGTTCTTCAGAGCGAGAGAGCTTGACAGAGGAAGAGAAACTGAGACTAAGAAAAGGATTTTTTTTTTTTTTTTTTAAGTTATTGAGCTGGAATTCCACAAATGGATTTACCTATTTAAAAAAAAAAAAAAAAAATTACTGAAAAGTTTGATTGGCTGTCAAATAATCATTTGAGTCTCGCACTGCATGTATCAAATTAAAATAAAAACTGCTTTAAAATGATTTCTTGATTCATTATTGATGTGTTATAAATATTGCAAAAAATTAGCTGGCTGGGGGGGTGGCTCTGTGATTTCCACTTGCTTCAAGACTGTTCATTATGGGCAGATCAGACAGAAACAAGCATGAGCCTGAATACTGTACAGCAGTGCTTTATTAAATTCTAGCTGTCTCTCCAGCGCACAGTTCACAGCTGTCAGCAGCTCAGTTTTAAAGTTTGCTTTTTAAGAGGTCATTCCAGGTCACGGACTTCGACTAAAGTTAATGTTTTTGCCAGAATAATTAGCAAATGCAAGCTTATACCAAAAGACATGTTCTGTCCAGCAAACCACTTTGTATGTCTGTCCGCCGTCCTTTTTTTCAGGAGATTGCAGGAGCAGGAGCAGCAGCTGAGGACATCATCTCTCCCGGCCATCCCCAACCCTTTCCCTGAGCTCTGTAGCCCAGCAAGCTCCCCTGTCCTCAGTCCTGGATCTCTACCCCCTGGAGAACCCCCTTCAGGCAAACATGTAAGTAAAATGCCGCATAGATAAGCTGTAGAAACTTTCCTGAAACAATGAGAGGTTTCTTTACGTGATGATTTGGTGTCAGGATGTATTGGATACAAAACATTTTCTTCATATGGTTTGGGAGACCATGGAAGATGTTTTTCCCCTTTTTGAAGAACAGTATGTGACATTCAAACTGATTTATTTTCATGTTGTTAACTGAAGCACACGCGACTCAGTATTTGTTTTGAAGGATGCAGATTTTGAATATTGTGAATCATCTGTATCTAGCGGTATCGGGCATTTGGGAAAGTCTCCTGGCTCACGTCTGCCCCGTGTTTTGCTCATCTGAGGCATGTTTATTACTTGCATGTGATGATACTGTATCGTACAGTGCACATGTGTTCAAGAGGGTTTGCGGCTTGATTTCAGGAAAAAGAGTGAGGTGTAGACTGGAAGAGCAAGAGGCTCTGTCTGTGTGTGTGTGTGTGTGTGTGTGTGTGTGTGTGTGTGTGTGTGTGTGTGTGTGTGTGTGTGTGTGTGTGTGCTCACACATGTGTTCATGAGCATGTATACCTGCATACATGGCTGAATTTCTATGAGAATGATTGCGTGTGTGTTTATGTGCTGACAAAGATTTAGGGGCTGGAGTGTCTATTCCTGGAAGCCGGAGTCCCTTCAATGTCAATGTTAATGGTCTTCATATGGAACCAGCCAACACTGGTTACAGTAACATAGCAGTTTACAGTAATATGGGGGTGGCCTATTTCTCATAAATACTCTCCTGGCTGCAGCCCTGGCCTGTTCTGATACAAGATCATAGTCTCTAGTTCCAGTTAAATCATTTTAAACTCTCCAGCCAAAACACCCCCCCCCCAAAAAAAAAACCCAAAACAAAAAAAAAAACTCCAAACCAGATATAAGTTTAATATGACCTGCTCTGCTTTCTCAACCCACAGCTTAAAACAACAACAACAACAAAAAAACTTGATGAGTTGATACAATTGTAGCATCAAAGAAATTTTTAAACAAACAGGAAGTTTTGGTTTTGAATTAACATCTGTGACTTAAACAGACCCTGTGTTTAAAAAAAAAACAAAAAAAACAAAAACAAAAAAACGGTAAGCTTGAATTCCGTTGTGGTCTGTAAATGGAAAAGTTGTGTGGAAATTTTCTAAGCTTGAAATCTTAGCTGTGCCCTAAATATAGTTACCTTGTGAGGCGACTGGATTCTCATGAGATTTGCAAGATTACATCTTGCCCAGCGTGAAGCTTGTGAATGAATCACGGTTGTTTGCACCGTTGAGTGCCCTGGCATCTATGGCTGTGTTTTAGGTGTGACGATAGAAAAAAATTGGTCCTAAAGTGGTTAGTGTAGACTGTGCTTGTACATCCGTTTATATCAGAACTAGAGAATCTTTGATGGGCAAGCAGAGAACAGTGTTAAAATCTTTTTTATATATAATAATTTTTTTTAATAAAGAGATTTTCTTCTCATGATGGCTTTGGAGGAAGTTTAATTAAAATTATTGGCCATGTGGTAAAAGGATTAATGTTTCACTATGACTTTTGAGTTTTGGGATTGAACCTGCTAGTTGTGCAAACATTTTGTCTGTATAAGTAAAGCAGGCTTGTTGAGTAAATATTCAGAAACCACTTTATTATAGTGGGTGACTCACTCTACATGTGAATGTTTTTGGTTTTTGGATTCCCAGAGGGCCTATTAAGGATACTATAAAGACCATGAGGTGAAGTGGGGGTCTTGGAGGAAGTACAGGGGAATTAGACATCAGCAGCAGTGTAAATTGTGTTGAAAAGATTAGATAATTGTTACAAACAAACGGTTTCAACCAACATTGGTATTTAGAGCCCCTCCACTACAGCTGAACTACTTACCTTCCTCATATCACAGCAGTTCTTTTTATTATTTTTGTTTGTGCTAAGCATTTTAAAAAGAAATGATTCATAAGAGCAAGAAGATAGGATTCTTTTTTGTTTTTTGACTGTATATGGATAAGAGTTTGATTATTAGATTTGTAAGGTTTTTTTTTTTTTTTTTTTTTTAAATCAATCCATCCATTTTCTTCCACTTATCTGGGGCCGGGTCTCTGGGGCAGCAGCCTAAGCAGAAAAGGCCAGAACTCCCTCTCCCCAGCCATCTCCACCAGCTCATCCAGGGGGATCCCAAGGTGTTCCCAGGCCAGCCGAGAGATATAATCTCTCCAGCGTGTCCTGGGTCTGCCCTGAGACTTCCTGCCAGTAGGACACGCCTGGAATGCCTCTGCCAAGAGGCGCCCAGGAGGCATCCTAGTCAGATGCCTGAGCCACCTCAACTGGCTTCTCTCAATGTGGAGGAGTAGCGGCTCTACTCTGAGCCCCTCCTGAACGGCCACACTCCTCACTCTTTCTCTAAGGGAGAGGCCAGCCACCCTTCGGAGGAAGCTCATTTTTGCCGCTTGTATTCGCGATCTTATTCTTACGGTCACTACCCAAAGCTTGTGACCACAGGTGAGGGTAGGAACGTAGATCGACTGGTAAATCAACAGCTTTGCTTTTATGCTCAGCTCCCTCTTCACCACGACAGACCGGTGCAGCGTCTGCATCATGAGACCATGGTCTCAGACTTAGAGGTGCTAATTCTCATGCTAGCCGCTTCACACTTGGCTGCAAAATGTTGCACTGTGAGCTGGAGACCACCACTGATGAAGTCAACATGACCGCATCATCCACAAAAAGCAGACAAGATTCTGAGGCCACCAAGGCGGAAGCCTTCCACCACTTGGTTATGCCTAGAAAAAGGAAATGAGTCCGACTTATTGTTGGCAATACAGACCAAGCAGGGACTGTACAGGGACTGAATAGCCTGCAACAAAACCTAAGTTTTTGCTTCGGCCACCTCCCGAACCGTGTTCTACTTGGCCTGCTGGTACCCGTCAGCTGCCTTCTGAGTCCCACAGGATAACCAAGTCCAATAGGACTCCTCCTTCAGCTTGATGGCTCTCTTCACCTCTGGTGAACAACATCTGGTTTCGGGATTACCACCATGACAGGTACCAACCACCTTGCAGCCACAGCTCTGAGCAGCAGCCTCGTTAATGGAGGTGCGAAACATGGTCCATTCAGACTCCTCAGCCTCCCTTGGAATGCTGTCAAAGTCTGCCAGAGGTGGGAGTTGAAGATCTTGTGGCCTGGGGGCTCTGCCAGGCATTCCAGTGCACCCTCACAGTATGTTTAGGGGCACCAGATCTGTCCAGTGTCCTCCCCCGCCCCGTGATTCAACTCACCATCAGGTGGTGATCAGTTCACAGTTCAGCTCCTCTCTTCACCCAAGTGTCCAGAACATATAGCCACAGATCTGATGATACGATTACAAAATTGACCTGCAACCTATGATGTCCTGGTCCACCTCATGCTTGAACATGGACAAACTGTTGTTTGCACAGAAGTCCAAAACACCATTCAGATCGGGCAGGCCGGTCCTCCCAATCACGCCCCTCCAGTTCTCACTGTCATTGCCCATGTGAGCGTTGAAGTCTCCCAGTAGGACAATGAAGACCGAATGAAGCACCCTGCCCAGCGACTCCAAGAAGGGTGGGTACCCTGAACTGTCATTTGGCACATAAGCACAAACAGTCAGGACCCATTCCCTGGCCCGAAGGGAGGGAGGGAAGCAGGGAAGCAACCCTCTCGTCCACTGGTGAAAAATCTAGCATACAGACAGCAAGCCGAGGGCATACAAGAATACCAACCCCCGCTTCCTACCTCTCACAGACGGCAACTCAGACTAGAACAGAGTCCAGCCCCTCACCAGGAGACAGGTTCCAGAGCTCAGGCCATGCGTTGAGGTGAGCCCGACTATATCTAGCCAGTATCTCTTAACCTCACACACTAGCTCAGGCTCCTTCCCCACCAGAGAGGTGACATTCCATGTCCCAAAAGTCAGTCTCGATAGCTGGGGATCAATTCGCCAGGGGCTCTGCCCTTGGCCGCTGTGGCCACCGCCTGACACACATTCCACCGGACCCCTACGACACCTCCTGCGGGTGGTTGAACCTACAGGAGGTCAGGCCAATGTCTTGTCTCTTCGGGCTGTGCCCAGCCGGGCACCACGGGCTAATGACCGGCCACCAGAAGCTCTCCCTTGAGCTCTCTCCCCAGGCCTGGCTCCAGGGTAGGGCCCCAGTAACCCTATCCTGGGCAGGGTAGACAGTTCCCTTGATGACTCTTCCATAAGGGTCTTTGGAATTGCTCTTTGTATGGCCCCTCACCCAGGGCCAATTTGCCATGGGAGACCCTACCAAGGGTACAAGCCCCTGGACAACATAGCTCACTGGGACACACAAACCCCTCCTCCACGGTAAAGTGGCGATTCACGGAGGAGGTTGCGATTCATGGAGGAAACTGAAACTTAAATCTAATATTCTGATATATTGACCAATTTGTTTTTTCCCAGACACATGAAACACAAACATTTTTTTGTTATGCCTAGTTATTTATTTAGTCAGGCTTTACATTTTGCCCGACTCCTCAGATCAGCTTGTCTTCGTAGTTCTAAACAGTGTTCCCAACAGAGAAATTTAAGAATGCCTCTCATGGACAAACTATACAATTTCCACACTCATAACATGGTTGAAGGGTGTTTCTCCCATCTCCCCTTTCCTTTTTTTTTCTGCATTTTTTGACCATTATCATTGCTGATACCGATAGATTGGCAAATGGCCAATACCAGCTGTTAACACAGGCCCTCTGATAAATCACTCGGGCTCTAATACCGTTCATCTGTATGCAATAATATTAAACTAATGTTTTGTTTACTTGTCGCACATGTTATGTGTGAACAGTTAACTTCCTCAAAAAATGTTTGTCTCGTGAGATTGTTTTGACTGATTTTAATTATGAGACATTTGTGTTCGCTAGTCATAATTGAAGGTTGACATCACGTGTTGAAGCATTGCCATGCATCTGCTGAGAATGTACTAAACCTTAAAGATGTCTATAAAGATAAACAGTCCCCCCCTCCCCCGAAAAAAAGGGCCTTTTACAGGTTTTGCACGGATCACCAAACTACTGCAAAGAAGCCATGATAAGAGCAACCATGGAAAATTTAATTCCTTTTGTGTTTATAGTGCACACACTTTTGTAAACGTGCGAATGTGCCGTGCATCCCTCGACACGTAAGGGTGTATTTGGTTTTTTTTGTTTGTTTTTTTTGTTTTGTTTTGTTTTTTTTTTTAGATAAATGTGTGTCTGCGTTCACGTCTGCCTCTTTCTCTTTGTGGGTTCTGTGAACTATTTACAGCATTGGCAGTGTCTATCCATTGTTGATGGCAATGGAAAGTATGTCTCATTGTAGCTGCTCCTCAGTGGAAATTCAATTCAGCACCTTTCCACTGAAAAACTCTCCCATGGAGCCATCTCATCACACACGCGCCTCGAGGGGGTCCAGCTTCAGGGGCATGGAGGACAACGATAACACTGCTTTCTTGCAGACACGTACTTGCGGTGCAGTGGTTCAGATCCATAAAGAAAAATGTGATTTGTTTAGGTTTGACAAGCGGGATGGTGAACAGGTAAATTATTGCACCCGCTTTCCATGACCTCTAACCTTAATCATTTAAACCATATGTGCCCTTTTTTATGCCCCCTCCCCTTTCTGCTCTTTTCTCTTTGACAGTATGTCTCTATCTACTTATCTACATGTCCTCCAAATGCCAAATTCAGCCGGCCTGCTGTTGAGAAGTTTCTCTGGTTAGTTTACAGAATTTTCCAACCTCCAGGCGTTTTCTGACAGACTCATACTCCTGTCTTTCTGCTCCTCCTTGCTTCACTCCTTGGCCTCTGTGCATTAGGATGTAGTGCAGGGCTGTCAGGAATCATTGGGGAAGCAGTTTGACGTCGCCATATGATTCTCAACTACCCACCCAGCCCCAAAAACCACCCCACCCCATCCCTGTCTGCAGCCCTCCTCTCACGGGCTTTTTTAGCTGTACACTCTGAAATATATGAACTCGTGTTCAGTTATTTAAAATGAACACATAAAATTGTAGCGTTCATGTAAAGGTCTTTGGCCTGTGTGTGTGTAGTTTAAACAAGGCTGTATGAGAATCATGAATTTCTTGTAAGAACTACTGAATGATTAAGAAAACTGAACTAGAAAGCTTTCATGCATGAGCACTGACAGTCTGCTGTGGTACTTTTTAAATAGTGGCAAGTATAACGACCTACATGTACCCATTAGCAACCATGTAGGAAAACATGTATGACAACCAGCCTATCTAGGAGCTTGGTCTGTAGAATCCATCTCTAAGAAGGCTGTTAAATACCGTATCCATTTTATTTTTTCTTTCCCAGTTCTTGGTCTGTCTCAGCAGTGCAGTAATTGCTTAGTGGATGGTGTGCTTCCATAGCTGCCTCATTCATTCTCAAGTTCAAGCACTGATTTGATCACTAGGTTGGCAGATTTTGTTGGATTTAGTGTACTCTGGATGTCCTGTAGCTCTTTGCTCTATGTTGTGGCAGGCTTCTTTTATCTGTGTTTCATTATCGTCCTAATGGCTGGTGCATTTTTGCATCTCAGACTGTGTGTCAGTGTTCACCTATCCGTTTCTCTCTGTCATCATTTCTTGTTTTAGGTCTTTACTCCAAACTTTTAGTCGTTCAGAACTCCATCTGGTGTTAGCTTGGCAGTAGTACTGCCAAGTGTGTCCTGTGACAGTTTCATTCTCGTGATGAATACTCATTTGCGCATGATGAAATAAGAGACCTAAAATAGCTCATGGTGCCAGACATGCTGGGGAGGATTGGTTGGCTCTAATAATGTGCAAATAGGCTGTTGGTTTTCAGTGTCGGCATCATGTCCAGTTGAGCAAGTCGGACTAAATAAAATTGCTACTGCCTTCTGTACTTTAGGCAGGTTTAAGGAAACAGACACTGCTATCAGTCTAACATTGCGTCAGTATTTGATTATGGAAGAAATACTGACTTATTCTTTAGCGTCTGCACACCTTGGTTGTAACAAGTGGTTATTTGAGTTGCCGTTGGCTTCCTATCAGGTCAAAGCAGTCTGGCCATTCTCCTCTGACCTCCTTTTTTCTGCCAGAGAACTGTCGCTCACTGGATATTTTCTCTTTTTTGGACCATTTTCTGTAAACCCTTGAGATGGTTGTGTGGGAAAATCCCAGTAGATCAGCAGTTTCTGAAATACTCAGACCAGCCTGTCTGGCGCCCACAACCATGCCATGTTCACTAAAATCACCCCCCCTACACACACACACACACAAAATTTGATGCTCAGTTTGAGCCTCAGCAGGTCGTCTTTCAAGTCCAAAATTCACACCTTTCATCTTTTTTGTCGGTGATTGTCAATTTCAAAATATTGATTACAGAGGCTTCAGAATTTTGGAGCGTTCATAATAAAGTGTTACTCTTCATTCCCCGAGGATTGCTGTTTTAAAAAAATGCTGAATTCATCCAATCTAGTTGCTGGAAAAAGAAATCTTAACAGTATTTAAACAGAAACGGCTGACACATAAATAATGGACATCAATCCATCCCACCTCTCAGCACTCAAGCGTGGCATTCCCTGGCTGCTGCTTTCCTGAATGTTGAAAATACTCCAGGTCAAAGGGCAAATTTTTCCATTGTAAAATCAGAATGGAATGCTGCTTATGCCCAAACTGTTGGCCTTAATGCGTGGGAACATCTGTGTGTGTGTGCGCGTGCTAAAGTAGGAATGTGCTGGTGAGGAGGGTCTATTTTGTGTATTTGTGTGTTTCTAATGCATGTAGGGTTGTCTTTACAATTGGGGGGTTATGTAGGTTTGTGTATCTGTGAGAGTGCTCGACAGTATGTTTACGTGTGCGCTTTGCTTCTCATCGTAGCACTGACATGTTGTGCAAGCCACACTGCGCAGAGATCAAAGGTGACAGTGCCAGAAATCTGCTGGCTCACTCTTCCAGCTGCCAGCCTGCTTTTAAGTGGATCTTAAAGTGAAACATGGAACACACACACATACACAGAGACACTTGTTATATTCTGTAATCACTGGCGAGTGACATTAGTGTGTTTGTGATGTACATGTGTGTGATTTGCACTGTTTATACCACTTGGATTGTTTATGTCTTTGTGATTATTTCTAACTGATGTGAGTATAAATTATCTACTCAAACTGGATGTTTTCTTGACCTTGTGCGTGCGTGCATCCATGTGTGTATTTGATGCATGTCTGCCTGTTGGCCTCATTATTCCTAACTTTACATCTATCCTCTGAGCCCAAAGCACTTATACAGACAGACAGACAGACACATACACGTGCACGCACACACACGTTAACTGATGCTTTTTGTGGCAGGAGTAAAGAGAACATGCAAACAGTGCAGTAATCTTTTGTCAGCATACATATGCTTGCTGTGCATGCTGACTTACTTATTAGGTACACCTGTGAAATCTAATGATGATACAATGTAATCCGATATAGCGGCTTTGCCAGCAATTATTTTAAGAAGGTTCTACTTTGCTATATGATTTTTTTTTTTAAAAAGTTCTTATTTATTACAGGAGTCATGGTTTATGGTGTTGGTGTACTGGACTACACTAAAACATGCTCCTAATATCCTGTGTGTCATATTAACACACTGTATGAGTGTGGCACATTAGATGTAATGTTAAACAGTAGGATTACTTTCTGAAAGAAGAAAAACCTGAAAAAGCAGAAGTATCAAACAGAAGTTATGGCACAGGTGATGTATTAGGTTACATTAAATTTCAGAAAGGTACCGGTGGTGCATACACAAATGCATTGAGTGAGCGGATTTGCAGCATTCAGTGCTGTGAAATACAAATTGTTTGGCTCCCGCTGAACAAATACAACCTGGAGGAGAGCCAGGCAGGTTGTGGTTGAGTCTGGAACATCTCGTGTGTCAGCACCATATTTATCCCAAGCTACTAAATAGAAACATGTCTCGGCCTGCTACTCCACAATGCCACCGAGACACACACGGATGAACAGGCACACACATACACAGGGCCTGTTAAATGGTACGCTATGCTGGGATGGTTAGTCTGAGTACAAATAAGACTTTAAAATTGGCACTGGGAACAGAGCAACATCGTACAGCTTGTGCAGTAGTATTTAGGGAAATACTTACAAAATAAAAAGTCTCACTAAAATAAAGACCTGAGAGGAACTTAATTTTTGGAAGTGTGTAAATGTTATGAAATAATCTTGAATTGTCCTGATATTTTCTAAATTTTACAAAAACTAATTTAATAATAAAAAAAAAAAGTTGGCATCATTGCCACCTGCAGATAACGCTCACTGCTAACAATGTAGCAGCAAACCAAACTGCTTGTGTTGCATAATAACCCCGGCCTTTCACAAGTCTTCAGCTACTTTTGCTTTTTAAAAAAAAAAAAATAATAAATAGTTCTCCAGGCCTTCTGAAGGTCTTTCAAAGTTTTTCTTTGGACATTGGCTGCTTTTTCACTCATTTTCAGGCCAGTCCAGGCCTTAAGCCAATTAACGCTGATCTATGAATCATTCAACGCAATCATTCAACTCACTTAACTCAAGGGATGAACCAGTGTTGTCTACACATAACAGACAAATTTTAAATTGTATCTTTAGGCACTTTGTTCCTAGCAATCACAAAATCCAGCAAAGACCTGGCACAGGACCTGAGAGATGCATCTGGCACTTTGATACAGCTGCTGTTCACTGAAGCCTCATCAGAAATGGTCTCAGTGGAAGGGTGGCTGTCAAGAAGCCATTCTTAAGGAAAAGAAAAGGCTGAGGTATGCCAAGTTACACAAGGAGTGATGAATCCAAATCTGCTTCAGCATTATTGAAGCAGTGTGGGATCATCAATAGAGAATGGAACAAAAGGCAGCCAACATCCAAAGAGCAGCTTTGAATGTCCTTTAAGAAGCCTGGAGAACTATTCCTGAAGACTGCTTGAAGAAATGGCAAGAAAGCTGCCTAAGAGGGAAGAATAAAGGTGGTCATAGCAAATGTTAGCTTTCAGGCTTGTTAGAACTGTACAAATTCAGTTTTGGCGTTGTATGCTGTATATACATTATATGCTGTATTTCCATGTATGTTTGGACATGTTTCAGTAAATCCCTGCACCAATTTCCCAGAAACAAGGGGTGGCTCAAGACCTTTGCACAGTACTGTGAAGCTTGAATACAATGTCGCATTTCCACTAGTACCTACTCAGCACGGGTCGACTCAACTCGACACGGTCTTGTTTTGTTTCCATTACAATTGAGTACCACCTCAGTGTGAGTGGAGTCAGTAGAGCAACGCAGGCAGTAATCTCTTGACGTAATTTGTATGTGACTCAATTTGTAATTTGTATGTGACCGATTAGCTTGCCTGACTGAAGCTACAGTGTTTTAATGGATGAAGGTTATCATTGCTAAGTATTAAAATATGTATGCTGTGTGCACGTTTCAGATGGCTCACTTGTTGCAAAACTACTGCTGCAAACAGTCGGTCTAGGCATTCAACCGAGCCTTCCAGTGGTTTGTGTGCCTAAATTTTCTTGCTGTTGGGTTTTAAAAAATGGCGCAGTTGATTCTGGTGAAGGAGTCACACTCATGGCTCAGATAGTGACAACAATCCCTGGCCAATCAGTTGCATGCTGTTCTTTGATGTCACATTTTCGGAGCGCTTGGAACCCCGGCTGAGTTGGTACTGTACCAGGACCAAATGGAAAAGCCTACAAACTGCGTTGAGCCGTGCTGAGTAGGTACTAATGGAAACACGGCATAAGTAGGCGTACTGTGAACACAGACATGAACCTGGACTGTGGGTTTGCCTCAGTGCAAACACAATTGGTTTATACTTCATGCATTAAAACAGTTTAACTACTAAATTATGTACAAGCACCAGGAAACCATTTTAGCTAAAAGAAAAAAGTACAATTTAATGCTGAAATATGCAACAGTGGGAACACATTACGTAGTTTTGAAACCTAATAAAGTTTAGCAAAAATTTTATTAAAAAAAAAATCCATTAGTTATGGTGCAAAAAAAATGTATTTAGAACTGTATTTAAAAACTGTAGTCAGACCCACAGTACACATTGTGATTGAAGTATTAAAACACTTGATCTCAAATCTCCTGTTAAATCTTTATTGTATACTTTTTTTTTTATTAAGTACTCTTATTTAGAAGTTCAAAGGAAACCAAGCAAGAACATGTTCATTCTTTAGTAAGACTGAAGCTAGGGCGCCTGGGTGGCTTAGTGGTGAAGCCGACGACCACATACACATGCCGCGTTGCGGTGTGGGCGGCGCGGGTTCGCGTCCCGGCCCGTCGCCAATTTGCCCGCGTGTCTTCCCCCGTATCTTTCCCCCATTTCCTGTCACTCTCCACTGTAGACAAATGCCGCTGTGGCCAAGAATGCAAAAAAAAAAAAAAACTGAAGCTAGACCATCACTAAACCAGTACAGACTGTCAAGTAAATACTGATCCCATTTCATCCCAGCATTGCTACTCTTTCATCAAAGTCAAAGTTTTAGTGATGGATTTAGTGGGTATTTTTTGGGGCGGGATTAAGATCATTCCTTGGGGTATGGAAGGAAGCCACAAGCCCTACATATGATATCGAATTGTCCTTACTTTCGTCCAATATTAATTTTTAACTAAATAATTGTCTTTTAATGGGACCATAGTGAGACCACCCAGGCACTGGAGGATGACGCACCTTTAAGGGTCCATCCTTCACTCCTTGTCCCAGAAGCAGTGTAAGATTAGAAGCCATACTTCTCCCAGCTAAAAGGGCAAGATCCCATTACTCCTGCAACTAATGGGAATCTTTAGTAGTGTTTGCTTTCTGTCCGGTTTCTCACTCTGTGAGATTGTCAGTGTCAAATGTTTGTGTGAAAATTCTTTAACTTAGCAGTTTATGATAAAACTGTTTGACATATAGTGTATGAAGCGTAACTTGGTATTTTCATATCATGAGGCCTTTTTTTTTAAACACAAGGTTTTCAGTGTTTTTTCTCTTTCATGCACACCCCTCTATATGTCAATACAGGGCTCTGTACAGGTGTATGTATACACATGTGTCTCAGTTTGTTTATATCCATGCATTGCACAAAGACCGCTATGTGCTGCTGCCTGTAGGCATTTCATCTGGCTGAAGCTGAACAGAGCTGTTGGACTCATGTAGGTCATGGAGACTGCATTTCCCTCTCTTAGCCTTCCCCTGTTCTCTCTCTCGCTCGCTCTCTCTCTCTGTGTCTCTCTTTCTCTCTCTCTCTCTCTGTGCCTCTCTGTGTGTCTCTCTCTCTCTCTCTCTCTGTGTCTCTCTTTCTCTCTCTCTCTCTCTCTCTCTCTCTGTGCCTCTCTGTGTGTGTGTCTCTCTCTCTCTCTCTCTGTGTCTCTCTTTCTCTCTCTCTCTCTCTCTGTGTGTCTCTCTCTGTCTCTGACTGGGGAAAGTAGGACAGCTCAGATTTCAGAAACGCCTGCTCTGAAAAGGCGACAAGGAGAGAAGCGACAGGAGTGAGGGGAGAGAGGGAGAAATTAAAAGCTGCTAGAATGGATATTTAATAAGTACTGTTGTAAAAGGGTTTTTTTTTTTCAGTTAGTTATTACGCAGACATTTTATTAGTTTAGTTTGTTGCTATATAATGCATTTAGTGTAAATGAAAAGTTTGTCTTCCTAGATTGCAACAAACTATTTGGATTTTGACAAATGATTTCCAAATCAAGGGGAGAGCTTGAGCAAAAAGAGGGTACAGAAAAGAAAAGAAGTCAAAATTTTTAACATTTTCCAACAGCAACAAAAAGAGAAGTGTTGGGGGGGGGTGACAAAAAAAGGAACCCAACCAGCCTTCAGACTTGACAGCTTTTATTTTTTTCATTACTAAAAGACTCCCATCCAAGAAAATTTAACAGACGAGTGCCCGATTCAAAAAGCTGGCAATGGGAATTGTGTCAGCAGAGAGAGGGAGAGAGAATGTGACACACAGACACTGTGATCTTGACATCTCAAGAGAAATCTCCCATTATTGAGGACAGTTTGTACAGAACTGAGACACATGCTGTGATTCCCCCTGAATGGGAAAAGATTGTACTTGCCTGTGATGCTAATAGTCGTTTCTTTTTTGTTTTTTGTAAACAGTCATGCTGCAGAGACCTGTAGCTACTTTCTCTTTGCACTGTAATATTCTTTTGCCATTTTTTAAAAAACCTCTATTACTTTTATTATATTATTATATATTTTTATTTATTATATGCTCAGTATTTTGATCACACAATTATCACGATAGCGTTGTTGCTTTTGCTCATTGTAGTGATGTGAAAGTTTGCATAAAAGTCATTGAATGTATGCTCTCATGTCAGCTGGTAATTTAAACTTTGCCCAAGGCCACAGTTCAACACTGCCACTGCTTGCCATACAAACAGTGGACCATTTCCCAGTTTATTGCCAAAATCATGCAAATGATGTCACCCTTTGTTAACCCACTTACATTTCCCCTGCCCCCTTATTGCCCCTCCCGCTGTAATTGGACAGTGGCTCCAATCAGCAGTGGTCTGAAAGCACATTTGCTCCCCAGGGTTTGATGGCAATCAGCCCTGGTGCACCATTAGGCATTCACTCCACTTTTAATCCTGTTGGTAAAATATTGGCTCCATGCGGGGTGTTTCTCAGCAGGTGTCACAGTAGTAAATAGGGGAGACACTGTTTTTGCATCATATACTCCTGTCTGGATGGCCTTTACAAAGTGTGCTGCCGTGCACTGTCCACGTTCAACCAATTCTTAATGGTATGCCATTAAAATTCAAACAAAATGTTTGTAAATTATGGGATAATAGGCTACTGGGTACTTTTTTTTTTTTTTTCTTTTAATGCAAACTACAGGAAATTATGTTTACTAGCTCTTTCTGGCATCAGGATATTTTGCATATAAGCAGGTGTACACAAAATAACTGGAGACTTTTGTACCACTTACTGAATGAATGAACAGTTGTTTACTCAGCTTGTTTAAGTTTATGAGAAACAAAACTAGTGTAACAGCTAGCTTTCCACAAGTTTTATAGTTTACACAAAACAGTTAAACTCACTCTTTGTCTTTTAATACATAAAAGTTAATTTATACAGTCACGTAATTGCTTCTCTTACCATGACCAAGGTTTATTGATGTAAGTTGACACTCCTGTAAACTCATATTAATGTGTCTCTCTGTAATGACTGTGGTTTAAAAGAAATGCATTAACCAGTGGGGCTGCAAGTTTTCCTTTTAGAAAAGAACAGTTTAGTTTGAGAGGAACAAGATTGTAACAGTCGACTTATAGTAATTGCAATTTTACTAAACGTTTTTATCCAGTTAATTTAACTAAGCTGGTTTTGTAATCTACTAATAAACTCAAATATGACTTTGACACAACTAATAAAGTCTAAATAACTCACTTTAAAAGCACTGTAGACCCCAACATTCCAGTTAAAATAACTGAAATTCTTTTTTTTTTTTTTAACAGTGTACCTTTCCTCTACCTTCATATTCTGAATATTAAGCTACTGTGACACCTGTTAAATATTATTTGTTTCTTGTCCAAATGTCTGACCTAAATTTGTGCTACATGACCTGCGTTGCTAATTAAATTTGACTCAGCTCAGTTCCAAAACCTTCCGAGCTTTAACTGTGTGAGTCTGAGTGGGTGTTAAAACTCCATTGTTTACAGACAGAGCAGGCTCTGTGGGCTAACTAACTGCCCAATATAGAGTGTATAGTCTTCTGTGTGGCTGCACAGTGGCAGAGATGGCAGCCTGCCACTGTACTTGACTGTGTATTGTCACTGTGCACTTTTTCCTCCTTTTCTTCTCTCTATACATCATTCCTCTGTCTCCTCCCCTTCCATCCTCTTTATTCCTGATCTGTCCCTTGTCCACTAAACCTTTTTTTCCCCCTCCTTCCAGGCTTCACCAAGCCTGATAGGCCCTTTTATATCTTGGGTCTTAATTTGATGCAGTAATTGGATGACAAGGGACCCCTCACTATCCCTTCCTCATGAGTCAGCAGAGTTTGGCTAATGCCTCCCACTCATGCTGACTACAGGCACTGACCAGGGATGGACAGTTGTCCCAGGCCCATTCAGGTTTTTGTGCCTCCATCTCATCATCCGGACATCAGTTTCTAGGGGCACCCCGGACCACACACAGCACCGCATTACAGTCAAGGGGGCTTTATAAAGCGTACTTGTTAGCGGGAATATGGAACTTGGGTGGGTCGTGTGAGCCAAATCAGCCTATCAATGGCTACAGTTCTTCTCTGGCAACATGAAGGGGTTTTGTAAAACAGCGATGGTAGTTATACAGACGGGTGGCAATTAAAAGAGAAACCTGAACCCTTGACCCTTTGCTGGCATAGTTTTTGTCCACTTGTCCTCAGAGGGAAAGGCCACTGCAAGTTGTTTTGAAGTTGACCTGACCTATAAGCAAGATTTCTGTAAACAGCTTAGACGACAAGTATGCAATAAACCTGTGAAGATATGGAAAAGCTGCATTAGTATAATGTACCTAATCCCCCAAATCCAAAATTAATGAATCACAGCTATTTCAGACTATATTGTGTGAGCTCTACAGGAATACAATAGGCAAATGTTTTTATATATTTTTTTATTTATTTTATTTTTTTGGTTTGAGATATTGTGTATACTACTACCAAAAAAACTTGCCCATTTGAGGTTATAGATGGCCAAGGTTCATTTAAAGGCTGAGGTTTGGGTTAAGATGAGTCATAATGGTACAGAGCCCTGAAGGCTTCTCTCAGGGCAAGAAAGTCCCTGTTTGTGTTAGGACAAAAAGAATTCCTTCTTGCTTCGCAATTCCAGGAAGAATCAACATGGGAGCTGCTGTCAGGGTTGAGTTATGAATATATGACTAGACATCGGAGAGCAGGTCTTAAAAAAAAAAAAAAAAAATTTTTTATTTTTTTTTATCTTTTTTCTTTTCCATGATGCTTTCCACCCCTACTGTTTTATGAACACTGACTGGTCTCACTAGCACAGCTGTTATCCAGCTTGCCTGCTTTTTCTTTTGTTTTGTTCTCACATAACTGCCTGTATGTGTTGGATCTTAATGTGTGTGCAGGCTTGTATGCCAAATGGCTAATAGTCTTTAGTAACTCCTGTCTGATGTAATAGCTTGTAATGTGTACGTAATACCAGTGGAACTATTTATAGAGCAGCAGCCAGTTCTCAGAGATTGATGCGTGGATGCGTGTAGGCTGCAGGGCATGCACACACATGTTTGTGTACATACAGTTTCGCTTTGACCCAACTGTACTTGCCTAATTTGTGTATAGCTCTGTCTTCAGAGGATTGTGCCTGTATGTTTGTGCAGAAACTAGTAAGATAAAAAAAAAAATGTACAGTAGAAAATGTACAATTGTATTTCGGCTAAGTAACGTGGGTATGTGTGTATGAACACATCTGGGTGCCGGTGTGTCTGATGGATTGTGTATGTGTGTTGCCAGAAGCTTTCAGTCTCTCCTTAGGGGATTACATCACAGGGCAGATATCAGACCTGAGTCATCAGAGAGGCCCCTACTCTGCTCTGAATGCTTTCTTTCCTCCCCCTTCCTATTGTGCAGTTTTAGAGTGGTTTTTTTGTTTGTTTGTTTTAGATTTTTTATTTTTAAGTTTTTCCCTCCCTGTGAAGGCAATGAAAAATTAACACAGTTACTTCAGGTCAAACTAATGTTCTGCACTCTCCCAGCTGATTGGTTTCATCTGACTGTTTAAAATAGCCGGTCACAGTGAAACATGTTCATGTGGTGTTTTTTTTTTTTTTTAAAAAACAAAGTGACAAGGAGGTGCTTTTCCAATAATTCATGCTGCTCTTCCAGGTGCTAGTTATCACTTTACTAGTTTATCCACTGTTAGATTCTTCTTCATCATTGGTCTTTATGCTCATATAAACCATGTTGCAGTGCTCTTAGATTTTGTAACTTTTAATGGATCTAACTTGCGCGTGCATATGTTATAATTACAGCTGTGGTCAGTCGAAGTTTACATACACTCATCGTGGAATGATTGTACAGCATACATCTTTAATGACTTAAAAAACAAGAATTGGGTGCTGAAGTTTGACTTTAGTATTTAGAGATTTTTCTGTAACCCACACAGGGTCAAAAATATACACACATGGTCAAATACATACATACACTCACTTAAATCTTTTAATAAGTGGTGCTGCAGTGTCTTAACTTGATGATGCCAAGGTCTATTAACTTTGAGTGATCATGACTGAGCATGCCTGCAACTGGTAGTTTCTCTTTGCCAGCATCAGAAGGATTTGTGAGGGTGACCGTTTGGGTCTTTTTTTTTCAGAGGTGTCAAATTTTTACTGAGTTCCTTGGACTTTCCCATTGTTCTGAGTGTTGCTCAATCCAATGTGAAGCTGGGTTTCTGCCGGGGAGCCAACCAATTTAAATGAACTCTGCCCATTCTGCCAATAAGAGTGGTTATACATCAGCCAGAATTATGCCAGAAGCTTGATGACAGCTACCATACTTGCTAAGGGACAGTTAACCAAGTGTTAGTGGGTGTGTATGGATATATTTGAACCCAATGTGTATTTTTGACCCTGTGTGGATTAGAGAAAATCCTAAAATCTTCTTTTTAACATATGCTGTACAATCATTCCACCTTAGAAAAAAAAGAACAGCTCAAAAAAATCAAAACCCCCAAATTACTGTGACATTGTATATGACCATGTAATTTAACATCATGTTTAAAAATTTCATATGTGTGTGTGGGTGTACCACAGTACCCCAAGCCTCCATGCATGGGTTTCAACTGGACAAAACTGCCATGCAGAGTGATCTTGATAAAACAGGTGGGCACCTCAAAGTCTCTAAATTAAGAAAAGTGATGATACCATGCCATTAACTGATCAGGGTACACAGGAGGCAAAGCTCTAAGTTTGCAAAATAAAAGGACAAAACTCATGCAAAATAATCTCCCCTCAAAAAAACAACCAACAAATTGACTCGTCCAATCGCCAGTAGTCAGTATTTCTGTGGAATCTCCCAGCCTCAATATGCAAGGGACTGACTGTGTTCACATGCATTCAGGTTGAAAACTGCAAAGCAGTGCTAAACAGTTACATTAAATAGGTCCCAAAACATTATTTTTCCCCGTGTGATGCGTGCAAGTCTTCCTGGGACTTTCCTCTTTTGCCAGCAAACTGTGACGTAGACACGGGGTGGGTCTTGGTCTCTGAGTGTGAACGCAGTGACAGAGAGGGGATGTGTGGGAAAGACAGCTGTGCAGACTAGAGACAGTTAACAATGGAGAGCTTTCATAGTACACATTCTGCTGCAGCGTGTCACCAGACAGTCTTTCTCTTTCTCACTTCCCTCTGCTTCCCACTCATTTTCCTTCACATCTCACATCCGTCTGTCTCTTTCTCCCTATCCCACACACACTCCCACATACGTGCCTCTGTGCATGTGCAATCATACACTTCTCGCTCACTCTCTCTCTCCTCCCTCCTGGCCTTACTCTTTCCCTCTCCCTCCTCAAAGTTTCCCGCTACCACTTTACCACCGTTTCCTCCTCTCTTCCGAGGAACTGTGCTCATTTTTTCATCACACCTCACCCACACATGCATAAGCGCACACATCCTGCTTTTCCCAGAAAAAAGTAATCAAGTACAAGGTAAAGCTCCTCTTGTCTTTCCCAGACGGGGTGTGTCAGAGCTTTTGTCCGTCTGATGCTATATTGAATATCAGAGTTGAAAGGAGTGTTAGGTGTGTGCGTGCGTGCGTGTGTGCAAATGTATTTAGCTTTTCTTGTTCTTTAGAGAGGAAGAATGTTGGCACAAAGCTAGCCACTAGGGGAGACGTAGGTGGTTGGAGTGCTCAAGTGCCACCCCAGGTCTGTTTCATTTCATTTGCACTGTAATGAGTCTTGTTACTGCTGTAAGTGGCAGAGTGATATGACCAGGCAGTTAAAAGTTAAGCCACACAAAGGGAGGAAATGCAGGGAAGGTGAGCACAAAAGAACGAAAAAAAACACACCTACAAACCTTTACTTAAAAACCTAAGAACATTTTGGAGACAAGCAATGCAATGAAGATAAACTTTCTTGCTCCTTCCTTTTATTATCGTCCTCTTCACTGCTCCACACCCTTTCGAAATGTACCCCTTCTTGCATCGAGTTCTGAAAAGAAACTTAAGCACAGATCGTCAAGAAGTCTGAAAAAGTTGGCTGTGTTTTGTGCATGACTGTGCGTATGTGTGTCTACTTGAGTTCCTTGCAGGGAGTGTGTGTGTGTGTGTGTGTGTGTGTGTGTGTGTGTGTTGTGTGCCTAGGTCTGTGTGGGAATGATTACATCAGCCCGCTGCAGCTTTATGATTGGTTAGTGAGCGTGTGGTTTGATTCAGTGTGCCTCGGAGCCCATGGCTGAGGCTGTAACCCTTTGTGAAGGGGAGTGAGAGGGAAGGAGAGAGAGAGAGAGGGAGACAGAACGATAGTTGTCAGACTCAACCGGCACTGGAAGCACTGTACTGTACCTGCTGCCATCCGATCGCCGACTGCTTCAGTGTCTCTGTCCTGTGTGCTGTACACATACTGGCTTTAGGTCACACAGACAGTTTTTTTTTTTTCTTCTTCTCCTTTCCTTTTTTTTTTTTTCTGACAGACTCTGCAGCCTAGAGATAGACTTGAGGACTAGCCATATGACAGGTAGCACAACTGCAACTGTCAGCTGTTGCCATTCAAATTGGTATCTTTCTTACTGGAGGACACAGAGCGACAGAACAGTGAGGTTTTCTATCTTATTGACCGTATGGGATTGAGTGTTTGTATGTGAGTGTTTGGGGAGCCGATTCACTCCGAAAATGCCTTCGTGTTCCCCGGACTGCTGCCTATTGCGGGCCGTGGAGGTAAGACCTCTCTCTTCCTGTGTCTCATTTCTCTTTTGCCCCCCCCCCCTTTTTTTTTTTTTTTTTTTTTTTTTTTTTACAGTTTAAGACCTTTTCTCTTTGAAGTACGTCCATGCTTAACCCGAGGCAAGAAATGGAATGTGTAAATACTGTTAAGGCCGAAGACAATTTTTTTTTTCTCAAGATATGAGCAGCGCAATAAAAAAAAAGATTCAAATACATCAGCACCCTAGAAAAGGGGTATATGCTCCATTGTACTTCATCTTAAATATCTTTGATGGGAAGAGTCCCCTTAGGCCTGGCTTGTGCAAACTGTGATGCTATAAGCTGGGTATTTGCTCAGGAAGAGAACAGAATTTCTTTGTCATGATATTATGTGGGAAGCATGCATACATGTGGATGCTTAGTAGGCTGGATTCCTGTGTAGGCTAAAGGCTGCATTTGTCTGTAGGTTAAGTAGGTTGCTCTAGTTTCCGTGGACCACTAGAAATGTATTCAGTAAATGTTAACACATGAAATCCTTTTATTTATTTTAAGGGGGGAAATGAAGACTGTGTACACTTGGAAGTAAATTTTAGAAAATTTATCACAATAGAGATGACTGTCAAAGTCCCTGTATTTTGTGGTGAAACAAAGCTTATCCGCAGTATAGCTATACTGCTACAACTGCTAATATTAGATGCCTGGATGGTAATGGTAGGCTCTCACACAGATGGGATCTTAGAGGCAGGTTTTTGCTATTCAGCACCTAATGCATTATTGCTATACCGCATATATAGCACATTATACAGGCAGATCGGTGGTGAAATGTGTTTAAGTATTATCCAGGGGTGTACCAGTTCTCCAAGTGCACTGTTTGTTCATGCATTTTTTTTTTTTTTGGGGGGGGGGGGGGGGGGGGGTGAACAAAACAAAATATGCACACAGCAGTGAAGTGTTTTGGTTGATCTGTGACCTCAGCTATCTCCAAACATGGTACAGGAAGATGGAACTGCGATATTCCAGTCCTCAAGTTTACTTGTTACACATCTACTACTATCAACATGTTACTGTGTAAACATGTTATTAAAGAAAGTAAACTATTCAACAGCAACCAGTTACAAAGTTACAAAAACTATTTTGCTTATGAAGTTAAGCCGGAAAGCTCAGTGTCATCTCTTTACTTAAACCTATGCTTGCTTCTTTTTGTGCTGCAGTTCAGTATACACCCATTTAATCTGACTCTGTGTTCACAAAAGCAGATGCTTGTTATACACTGCAGCATATTTGCTTCTGTATTACATTGACAAGTTGCTATAAGAAAGCTTGTCTGTTATTTCTAACACCACAATTACTGTACAGTCTTGAGTGTCTCTTCTTTTCCATTGTGTGCCGTAATTACAAGCCTGTCTATGCTATAGTGCATAGGGTGCTATATGAGAAATGGTATTGCAGTGATTGAGGAAAATTGCTGGCTTCACCCACCTATTAGACTTGAGTTTTCAAAAAGGATTGGTGTAAAAATCACAGTGGGGTTACTATAAAAGTTTCTGTTTATAACTCTTTATTATTTAGTTCATCAAACTACCATCACATGATTGCTGTTCACTCAAACCAAAACCTTGAATTTCTCATCACAGATTGTGAAGATCTTCAGTGAAGACGGCATGGGTAAAGTTGTGGAGATCCCAGCCAATATGACAGCCAGGGACCTGTGCCAGCTCCTGGTTTATAAAAGCCATTGTGTGGATGACAACAGTTGGGCACTTGTTGAACACCACCCACTACTAGGGCTAGGTAAGGAGCAGAGCCCAAGAGGCCTGAAACAGTGTGTGCGTGTGTGCGCGCGCAGGAAGACACACACGCATGCACGCAAACATGCACTCACACATTATTTGCCCACACAGAAACTCATGGGCTCTTGGGTGGGCTGACACTTGCAATTCAGTCACTGAGTTACAGGTGCATTGATATGTATGTATGCATGCATGCCCGCATGCTTGGACAGACACTTGAGGCACTGATTCTCACCCAGGCATGTATTCAAGCATGAGTGCTCGTGCATACTATACAGCATATGCATGCACATAGCCGCAAAGTCCATTGATCTTATCGAGCACAACTGTGTGGCTTTGTTGTTGTTGTAGTAGCAGATATTAGGGTTATTGTAGTACTGACAGATCAATTATTTTCACATTCAGTAGAGACAATGACAACTTAAAGATTCATCAGTGAAGAAACATCTGAGATGGCTCAGAAATAACCAGACAAAAGGAGGGGTGGGGGTGTCTAATGTCCAACTGAGACAGTTGCTGATAGTTGACAAATAGTGGAGTAGAGGGTGATGAGTAATCCTGAAATTTTGCTTAATAGAAACTGAACACTGTCATTTTCACACTGGAAAAGCATGGTTCATATATGTGTATATTATATATTGTAGCTTTGGTGTGTGAAGAATGAAGACTGAAAAATGGATTTACTGAGATTATTTCATCCAGGTATAAAGCAGATATACTAATACTGTTATAAGTGGTGATATTTATTCCCAGGGTCCCTTATTAAAGCTTAGCAATATTCTCTTTGGGGAAGCTGTCAAAACCCCTTTAGGTCTCATCTCATAAATTAAAGTCAATGTCTCAAGGCTCTTTTGAGCACTACTGCACTTTAGTTTGTTGATAGTTGAGAATGTAGTTTTAACACTAATTCAGAGGATACTGAAAGCAACCTAGACTGTTGTATTTGGTCTCCTGATATTTTTAACTCTGGTAGACTGATTTAAGGTCAGATAGTTTTGAGACTCCAAATTTAAAAAAAAAAAAAAAGACATCATTATGGGAATGGACAAAGGATCCAGGACACTTCCACCCCTCATTATGAGCCCTGATCTACTTGTTGGGAAATATTGTTATATAAAATGTGTGATGTGAGCTTATACTGAAGGGGGGGGGTCACAATGTGAAGCCACAGATTGAGAGAAGTTAATGATTGTGGTTATGCTTTAGCAGATGCAGCAGCGTAAAGGCTAAACTCCAATTCTGAGAAAATTTGCTTTTCCCACTAGATCCACTAGTGTAAAATGATGGAGAGGTGATGCTGAGGAACGGGTTAAAGTTAGAGGTTATTTAGTTCAGCAGTGGAGATGCCACCAACTCTGCTCACCTGAAAAAGAAGCTCTCGCTACACCAGATGTGGACCATATGGGGATGTAACGGGTTTAAGCACGTTTTATTTTCCTGTTCATTAATAGGGACAGGTGTAACAGTACAGTATATTCTTCATGGATTTAGAGGAAAACGCTGATGAAGGTATTTGAGAAGGTGGAGTGAAGGTAAAACAGTGTGGCTCGCTTCACTTGACACTTGCTAAAGCTACAATATCAGGCCAATTAACTGTTTTGAATACCACCAAGTGCACCATACTACTAATGTAGCAATAAAAGAAACAACTCTATTTTAACTTGTTGCTGCATTAAGAAGTTTGGGAGCTTTACATTTATGTTGGGGTGATTTTGTGCTAGACTTGGCAGCGTGAGAGGGGCTTTGGAAAGTTGTGGCCAGCTGACTGTTTAAAAAAAAAAAAAAAAAAAATCCAACCTCCCCCTGAGGAGAGGGCAATTATAAAGCACTTATGGTAGACAAGTTGAGCCTGTGCTCTCTGCTCATGTCTGTACAGTTAAACAGATGTGGGAGAGAAGGGGGTGTAATTTTATATAGAGCTGCATGTCTGGTGAAATGCACAGTAGACAGAAACACTGTTTAAAAAAAAAAAAAACATGTAAAGACATTTCATTTCTGCTCTGTCAGCCGACAACTTGTCAGTATTTTATTTTATTTTGTTTTTTGTGCTGGCTGTTAATGTTGTCAGGTGAGGAAACTTGGAGAGAATAGATTGCATTATTCCAAGTAAAGGTCCCAAAGCTCTAACCTTATATTTCACCATCCATCATGATCTGCTTACGTTTCCCATCACTCCTGCCAGCACCTCGCTGCCAAATACAGTTAAGCTGGCTTATTGTGAGTGACATCATTTTTTTGGATGGGAGCCCTTTATTCTATTCTGGCACACCTGTACTGCAACGCTATTCTTTTGAGGTCTGGAATTACTACTTAGCATATTCAGTGTTTAGAGGTTTCGGTGAGATGTGAGCAGCGTGCAGTTTGTGGAAATTGAAAGGTTAAGCGTGTTCCACTCAGTTTGTGTGTGAGAGCTTAAAAAAAAATAGTATAACAAAATAATCCCTCTGTGTGCTGTTTTTTATTCAGTGTATAAGAACATATTCACTGAGATGTTTGTGCATATGTAGCTCTCACCAGTATTCTTGAGTAGTTGACAGATGTGGTTAATTGCTTGTCAGTCACAAGCCATAATTACATTTGTGTTTACTTTTATTCTCCATCAGGTATTGATTTTTGGTTTTAATAGTCATGTTTATATATTTAATGACTGGCCAGAAAACCAAAATTGCATTTGTGGTAAATGCAGATAGTCATTTGATGGAATGTTGTAATTTCCCAAACTCAGTTTGGAAGCTGTTTGCTGATATTTAATAGAGTGTGCTTTGTAAGAGCTGCCTGTCAATGCAGAATATCCATTAAATAGTTCCTACATGTAGTGAAAATGAACTGTAGTAGTATGTGAGATCCTTGCCTGTGCGTGTGAGCGTGTGTGCGCGTCAGGTCTGCACACACGGAACGTGATCCTTAATGTGTGCACATGCAGTTGGGACGATAGACGAGAATAGAAGTTTCAGAGAGTCTGGAACAATACGGTGCCTATTCCTGCTGCCCGCTCTTGCTGTGCTACTGAATGGCCCTTTGAGATAAGTAACACTGACCTCTGCTAGTCAGCTCGCAGAGGTTAACAACTATCAGGCAGGGAGGTAGGGCTGCCAGGGTGAGTCATGGTCACGAACATGAGTGACTCATCAGACAGGCGACAGGATGAAGTGGAAAGAAAAAGACAAGTCGTGACAGAGTGGAGATTGTGACCGTGGGGGGGGAGGGGACGCATGAAATGAGATGATAATGTGAGATAGAGGTTTGCTGCCAATCTTTCCTTTTTACATGGAAAAAGATGTGCCAGATGATCTGGCGTCTACTGGTATTGCAAAAGTTTGGTAAGTCCCACTATTTAATTAGATGCACTTGAAAAGGCAGGATGTCTTTTATTAAAGACATGACAGGACTTGCAGGCTGTAACCGACTGACTCATGTTTCAGTCCAGTATCACAATCAGAAAATATGAATTGGCAGAACCTCTGAAACTGATTCAACTAAAAGTGTGTCCTTGAAGGAATTTGAATCCCAGATTTAACTGTTTATTTAGTTGCATTGAAAGGCTCTGGTTTCATCTGGATTGATGAGCACAAAACAGTGATCATATAGTGTGTGTGTGTTTTTATTCATATATATATATATATAAATCCATCCATCCCTTAGGATTCAGGTCAAATGTGTGCAACTCTGTGTAATATATATGTTATTATCAAAAACCTTATTATTTTACAGTTGTTAATGTTTACAGGGCATCCCTTGAGTAGGGTGTGAAATGGTAAAATAAATGGGTGATTGGACAATTGCACTCCATTGCAACAAATAGTTGATTAGCTGAGCAATTTGAAACAATGTTGCTTGATTTATCCATTGAGAACAGGTGAGATAACTTCATTCTGCTTCAGTGGTTTTTTTTAATTATTAATTTAGATCAAACTACTGAGATTGATTTGTGGCTTCATTATGTAGTGGCTTGCCTGACATTGCAAAAGATCCCAGGTTCGAGACCGGGAAGTGGACACAAACCCATACTCGGGTGGTCACAAGCTATTGTAATCCTAATGCTGGGCCCAAGTCCGAATAAGTGGGAGGGTTGCATCAGGAAGGGCATCTGGCGTAAAATCTGCACCAAATTAAACATCCGCTCTGGTGACCCCTTGGGAAATAAGGGAGCAGCTGAAAGTACCCCACTGAGACTGACTGATTTGAGTTTCATTTCTGGTTTACAAGAAATGCTGATGACTAATCTTTCTCCCGTGATTAAATGCAGGTCGAATTTCTGTGGTAGTGTATGTGAAATGTTGCAACTGCAATCTTGAAGATATTTTTGGCTAAGCTTGTAAAATTGGCTTGGCTTTTCCTGTCTTCTCTTAGAGCGTTGCCTAGAAGACCATGAACTGGTGGTTCAGGTCCAGGCCTCCATGAACAGCGATGGTAGATTCCTCTTCAGGAAGAACTATGCCAAATATGAATTCTTCAGAAACCCCCTGGTAATTACTTTTCCTTAGACATTTCTTGACTTGCCATGTCACTCCTGACGACATCGTGTTGAAATGTGTTGGAGGCTGTAAAAAACCAGATCTGGGTCAACAAAGCCTCCTGGGATATTTTACTGTTTTATAGCTTTTTCTTATGCTTTGGAGTTCAGTCACATAAAAAGTAAAGGCATTACTGATGTAATAACAGTTAGTTACTTTACACTATGGACCACTGCTGCTTTAACAAGCATGATCCTTGACAAAGTGTCTCTTTAATTTGTGTATATTTGTGTGAAATATTATGACAGTGGCCTACATTAATGAAATTAGTCACCTCTGTTTCTGTCACAAAATTTGACCCTATAATTATTACCATAGTTGCTGTAATTCTGTGCCTCTCTCAACACCTTCTTTCAACAGACATTTTTCCCAGAGCACATGGTTGCATGGTGCCAGGAAACCAATCATGCAATTCCACCATCTCAGCTCCTTCAGGTACACAGAGTGCGCACATACACACACACACACACACACACACACACACACACACACACACACACACACACACACACACACACCTCTGTGTGTCTTTCATTCTCACTCCTCTTTCTGGCACGCCAACAGTTTAGTTTTCAGAGTCAGCACCTGCTACATACTGTACAATCAAGCTGGCATACCTCACCTCTGACCCTTAGACAGTGTGTCTCGTCAGAGCCTGCAGTAATGACTAGTGTTGATCCCCTGTTGACACGACTGTCTCGATACGCACGCCACAGGCCCAGCACCCTTGATGGATGGAATTAAGCAATCAGAAATAGAACGCGCAGTTTCTCACCTATCGTTGTACTGTTGTCACGTTATTTATGAAAATACAAGCAAATCACAGCTGAATTTAACTGTAAAGGCTTCTTATATCTTCTTTAATGTTGTGGGCTTTTTCTGTACACTGTGGAGAATTATTGTTTGTTCACTGATCCAGTTTTGTGAAGGAGGCAGGTCAGATTTCCAATTTATTATGCTGATTTTTTTTTCATATCTGTAATAGCAACCATAACAAAACACTTAATAAGTTTATTTATTTCCAACAGGTTTATCTCCAAGAACAGCTGCTTTACCGGCATATTGAATTTTTTTTTCCTGTAATTGTTGATTTGTATTCACAAATGTAATTACAAACATGTGCCACGATTGGTCTGAATTTGCAGTTTTAATTTGCAGCTTGTGTTCTGTGACTTGAATTGGCATGTGCTTAGTGGAAAAGATTGTGCCGGTCAGCATCGTCATATTCAGTAATTCAGATCCAACTCCCAGCTGTGTTTAATAGGAAATTATTTGTGATTTTTTTTTTTTTTTTTTAAATGCAGATGTTGTAAAAAGCTGGCAGAGTGGCAGTCAGCGTGTGTTAGATACTGAATAATTGTTTCTCCAGAGACTGAGCTTTGACCAAGTGTCTGATTTGCAAAGACTTTAACAGGTTGTGCCAAGGAAGATTATATTTTTGGGATTTCCTGCAGTATGTATAAGTCTCCAAATATTTTTATGTCTATACATCCATCTTCTGAGTGTACTATCTGCAGTAGGATTTAAACAATTTGTGTTGTTCCATAGTGGAACATTTTCATATAGTGACGTTTTAGATAGAAGAATGACACGGGCCTCCTACCATGTGTCCTGTTGCTGGGTTCTAGGTAATTACACTCAGTTTGTTTTTATTATCCAAGATGGGATCTGCACCTATGTTTTGTATGTTTTCACAGTACAATTTCCACATGTGTGTCACATGTACTTTTTGGCTTTGCACTGCACTCACAGTACACTCTTTACAAAAGAGATGAAAAAAAGAGAAAACGTCCATTACTTCATTGTAGCCACTCACAGAAAGCTTTTAAGTCCCCTGCTGATCATATAGAAGTTATTCCCATTTATTCTCTGCATAGCGAAGCTAATAACTGGGAATGGGGTGAGCTGGATTTGTTAGGAATTCCCAGGGCCTGGCTTCCTCGAAACACAAGATCTTTTCACTCAATTAAGAATCCTGTCTAAACCGAGGCGAACTCTTAACACTGAGCTCATCCAGGTGTTTGCAATATTTGGCATTATGCAAGACACATGTCAGTAAGTTACTAAAGCGAGCTGCCTCCAAAGGACAGCTTTTCGTATTAACATTACGTGTGAATGTGTGCTCTGCATATTTTGGAAAAAGTTCATGCATGAAGCCCAATGTAAGATGTTTCCAAAAACACTGGGAAACATGTGCTTTAAATACTCTAAAGCGCTGTGGAACAATTTGCCTTTTACCCGCAAGCCACAGATTCCAGATCAGCTTTAATAACTTAACTTGCAATTCACAGTGAAATCATTTTCTAAAACATGGAAACCGCAAACACCAAATTCATCCAACACCCATAAGACAATTTAGGCTTTAGAGGTTCCCAACAGGAATGTATTGTTTTCATTTTAGTAGCCACAAAAGACAGTGTGACACTGTGTTAATGCAGCTTTTCTTTTGAGTTTAACAAACATCTTTCCAAGCTAATAACAGTATTAGTAAATTATGTATATACTGTTCACTCTTATTTGTGTAATTAAATGTACAAATGGCGCTGTCAGGATTCTGAGACCCTTTGATTTTTCACACAGTAGCACAATGAGGCTCATGTCTTTGATGCCTCTACAGATGGTGCCAGCTTTCTGGCTGTGGCAATGACAGGGAGTTCAAAGGCTTCATATATAATCCGGCGTTGCCTTCCTAAGGCCGAGGGTCCTTTTTACAAAAGACCTCACGGAGTAAATAAATTGTGAATTATTTGCATTTTCCTGCTCCCTCTCTCAGAACTTCCTAGCCACCAGTAGCTGTCCAGAAATCCAGGGGCATCTGTACATGAAGGAGATGGGAAGGAAATCATGGAAGAAGGTTTACATGTTCCTTCGGCGCTCAGGGCTCTACTGTTCTACAAAAGGAACCTCAAAGGTAACAGCTGCTAGGTCCATTCGTCTCAGACGCAAATTACGTTCCACCTTAAATGTAATATCCCTGAAAGAATCTTGATGTTATTGACGGTCTAGTTGCACACGCCTCTGTCTGTCCGTGTACCTCCAGGCTGTTTTCTCTCTGTGATGTTTTGACTTATTAATTTTTCTGTCTCCAGGAGCCCAGACATCTACAGTTACTAGCAGACCTGGAAGACAGCAACATCTTCACTGTCATCACAGGCAAAAAGCAGCACGGTGCACCCACAGACTATGGGTTCTGCATCAAGGTGAGTTTCCACTGACAGCAGTGAGATGAAACAGATTTTATCTAATTATGAAATACTGAAATGATGAAATATTATGAGCTGAGTAATGATTCATATCCTGTGCCGCTCCTTGTCTCAGAACTGGTTTATTGCAGTGAATGTTTTTTTTCCTCCCTCTTTGATTTGTTATGAACTCAGTAGATTTTTTTTTCTTTTTTTTTTTGGGGGGGGGGGGGGGGGGGGGGGGGGGGGGGGGGGGGGTCACATTCATTCTATCCCAGTTAGTCATCATGGTGATAGTCATAGAGGTGGTGATAATCATGCAGTAAGCATGTCTCTGTTCTAATTGTGTACATTGTTAATTGGCAGCCTAATAAATGCAGAGGGGAGATGAAGGAGCTGAGAATGCTGTGTGCAGAGGATGAGCAGAGCAGAACCTGTTGGATGACTGCCTTTCGACTCTTCAAGGTAATGCCCTGTCATTTATACTGTTTGTGCTACCATCAGACCTTTTAAATGTTTGTAATACAAGTAATTTGATAGCATTTACTCACTATTTTCATTTTTGCTTTGCAGTTTGGGATTGTATTGTACCAGAATTACAAGATTCCTCAACAAAGGAAAACTTTACTTTCTCACTTTTCAGCTCCTGTGGTAAGTTTCTTTTGTTCACCTAGTGCTATGTATCAGCAACAGATATCAGCATACTTTGACAAGTTTAGGCAAATCATCTGCCGTTTGTATATACTCTGTCTGCACCCTGACACTCGTGTGGCTGCCTCTGTAGTCACATTATACCTGTCGTGTGTCTTTGTCTCCCTCTAGAGGAGCGTATCAGAGAACTCCCTTGTGGCAATGGATTTCTCAGGGAGGATAGGCAGAGTGATTGACAACCCAGTGGAAGCTCAGAGTGCTGCCATGGAGGAGGGGCACGCATGGAGGGTGAGACACAGGCTCGCTTTTTTATTTTTATTTTATTAATGTTATTGCTGTCAGTTTTCATTAGGCTCATACCTCAGGCTACTGTTTCTCAAAGCTCTGATATTTATAGAGAGCTGGTTGGAAGTGATGATTTCATTTAATTTAAACACAAGGTGAATTTTACCTAAAGGATTGTCTGAAATTCAGTTTTTCTGCTCAAATGTAAAGAATGCAATGATGTTCTTTGCTTAACTTATGTAGTATTTAACTGGACATTGGTTACTTTAAAGCCTCAGCTTTACACTCCATTTGGGTGCTAAGAACCTACAAATGGCTGTTCTTAACTGTCACTTGAACAGATCATGAACTAATCCACATTGCATTATCTCTGCTTGGCATCTTTCTCAGAAGAGGAGTCAACGAATGAACATATTGGGCTCCCACAGTCCATTGCACCACTCCTCGCTAAGCTCAGGTAAATGCAAAAAAAAAAAAAAAAAAAAAAAAGCCAAACAAAAAACTATTTATATAAAAACTTAAATATACATTTTTTTAATACAAATCTCTACATTGTTTTTGTTCTCTGCAGTCATCCACATAGCTCAGCTCTGGTTCCATGGCAGGATAACCAGAGAAGAGTCCCATCGCATTATCCACCAGCAGGGACAAGTAGATGGGTAAGTGAGCCGAAGAAGCTTTACACATTTCACATATTTTCGCACTGTCATTGGATCTTTAAAATTAGTGTTTCAGTTTCTTGCAGTAATCTGCTTTATTTTGTTGCACAGGTTGTTTTTGCTGCGTGTCAGTCAGAGTAACCCCAAGGCGTTTGTGCTCACATTGTGCCATCACCAGAAAATCAAACATTTCCAGATCCTACCGGTAAGACTTCGTTGCTTCTGGATCATATTTCCTTGTGTCACTCTTGTGTCATGTTGGTAAAAGTGATTCATGGCAGAAATATTGTTGTATCTGCTAGTTTATTAGTTTTACATTGTTGCATTTACATTATTGCTTACCAAATTTAGTAGACCACCTTTCATTAAAAACAAGGAAACACAAATATTTTAGAAATTAAGTTAGAAAGTCAAAAATTAATCAGGCAATTCAGCCACTAAAATCTTTTTTTTCTGTTCAGGAATGCAAGTAAATAACTGTAATTTGGCATCTTAATCAAATAATGTGGTTCATTATATTTTTTGAGCTTTTTCTGGAAAAGGTGAATTTGAAAATTCATGGATAACAATTTTATTATTAAAAATATCATTTCAAGTAAAGAACTTGTATTTACAGGTGCATTAATAATAACAGAAACAAACAAATATATATTTCTTTTTTTGGTAATTTGCCAGTACTGTTAAATTAGGACAAATGTGGCATAAACTTTACATTAGGGGTGGTCTAATAAATTTGTTAAACACTATCTTCCATGGTTGTGTAATCTGTTGAAAAGCATCATTTTGTGAGATTTCATGTGTGAAGAAATGCACGGATGAAGTCTGATATTTTTTTTTTCCCTCCCCTGTTCGCTCTTATGTGCCACCAGTGTGAAGAGGACGGCCAAGGCTTCTTAAGCCTCGACGAGGGCGCCACCAAATTCACCGACCTGATTCAGCTGGTGGAGTTCTACCAGCTCAACAGAGGAGTGCTGCCTTGCAAACTCAAACACCCGTGCACCGTCGTAGCCTTATGACCCCTTCGGATCATATGACCCCCGACACTTGACCTGACTCTGCCTAAAATGAAAAGAATCTCCCTTTTGGTCGGTTCTTTTTGTTTTTATCTTCATAAGAAGCTGGTGAATTGACTGATGTTGTCATTGCTATTGTTTTTATATCGTGAGTTCGCTGGAGACTTGATGACTTGACGGATTTCTTTTCATCTGCGCGGAGGTTTGAGGAGTCGGATGCACAACTTACTCCAGAGGCTCCCCATTTAAGACAAGTTAAAAGAAATGAACACTGCCATTTGTGTCGATGCTGTTGCAGAATCTTCCACAATATTTCTATCAATAGTCACTAGCAAGCACGGACCCTTGAGGTTTTCCCATGCAGCTCAAATGTGGACTGTAGTTCCCTTCAACTGGACAATCAGCTGGACAATTCAAGCTTTCGTGTGGACCACTCTGCTCTTTGAGGACAAACAAGTCTCATTAATTTTTATCACACGTCCACAAAATCAGTTAAGCGTTTGTCGCTTAGTTTTGTACTTGTTGAAGTGGGCATCGCCTTGGATAATGCATGACCTCTCAAGTGGTGCGTTATTTAACTGTGAGATGGTGCCATCGCCCTCTAGTGTCATAAGCATGCATGGACATTTTGGGGCACCGGGGGTTTTATTTTTTAATCCCTTTTGAGTTTTGCAAAAATTAAAAGCTATTGAAACAAAGCATTTGGTATAGAACACAAAATCTGCTTTTTCCACATACTCAAATGTGTTGGCTCATCTCTGACCACAGGGATTTTTTTTTTTCTTTATGATGCAGCAACTGCAGTTATTTATTATCAGTACTGAAGACAAAATCCACTTTTTGCATCCTGGATTTGATTTTTTTTTTTTTTTTTTTTTGGTCCACATAAGCTACAATAAGGTTTTTTTTTCCTTTTTCTTTTAACCTCAGTTTCCAAAGGTATTGTTCCACAAAAACAAAATAAGTCAAACCAGAGACAGTTTTGGTGTTTACGGTGTTAAAAATATATATATATATAAGGTACAGTTGAAGAAACTGGCAATTGCAGCTGTATACAGGACAGCACCAACTCTCTGATTCTCCTCGCCACAGCACAGGAAAGGATAACCACTAGCATTTTCTTCACAAGCCCCCCCCCCAAAAAAATACTAATAATCTTCAGCCCTGAGATGCAGCATCCTGTGGGGAGCTTCAGTCCCACAGTGACGCTTCACAAATGACCTCCTAGCTGTTGGAAGTCAGTGTCAAACATACATATGGCAAGGAAAACAGTTTAGTGGGTTCAGACATTAATGGTAGACTCCGTGCATTACCTTCCACATAATGTTGCCTTTTTCTGCCTGGAACTACTTGTAAAGAAAAAAAAAGTTTCATATACATTTACTGCCCACCTTTTTAAAACCAGGATAGACCTTTCACAAAAAAAGCTAGCTGCTAGTATATCAAAACATTCAACAATGATACCTGCATCGCCTTCTTCTCGTTTTCCTCACCCGGCCTTGTTACTTTCTTCAGCCTGCTGTTCGATAAAGTGAAAATACTCAGCAGTGTGGGAGCAAAATACTGGAAATAATAAGATCTGTACTTTTGACTGCAATAATACCACAAGGGCCATTTTGATCATTTTAAGCTGGCTGTACCGACTTGTACATGATGTGACAATGATGGGAGCATCAGGCTGAGAACAGAGAGCGTACTGTACAGCTCACACCGTTGGTCTGGAAGCAGTTGATTTGACTACCTTTTTGTCCGACACAGTACAATTTGAATTAAAAAGATCAGTCCATCAATCATTTGGCTGATGCCAGACTCGTTTGGGTAAATCCACAAAGGAGCTCCTGGACTGACCTGTTTCAGCGCAGTGTCTCTATATAGCTTTCTTATTGGATAGACAGTGTTTTACTCTCTCGCTAAATAGATGATGCATAAAGCAAAGCCATCTCAAAGATACATTTGGCATAAAATGCTGGAGGTTCTCGGTTTCCTGCACTTAATTTGGTTCAGAATCAACCACATTTTTTTTTTTTTTTCGTTTCCTCATATTTCCTGAAATTTGTCAGTCAGAGACTTGGTGGTAGCTTGTGCTTATTTACATCAACAGCCATCTGTTATTTACCAGCAGGTTGTTTTTAAGGTATGATAAACATGTGAGATGCAGAATAGCAGCACTTATGTTGACACTGTGTGTGGTCACCATTATTTATGTAAGATGCAATTACTTTTTTTTTCTTTTTTTTTTTTTAAATTGTTACAGCAAAATGTATTTATTTATCTGGATGTGACTGATTACTTGAAATTTTTAGATTTCTTTTTCTCAGCGCTGTTCAGTACTGTTTTTGGTTTTTGTCATTACAATGAATTGATTGACCCAGTGTGATTTATTATAATTGTAATGGCATGATCTATATTGTTTTTTTTTGTTTGTTTTTTTTTATTTTGATTATTCAACAATGATCTGTCATCCGTTTGTTATGAAGTGATGTTTAAAGCACACTGGCCTGCGTAGTGTTAACATTGTCATTCCAAACGATGGCATGTCCAACGTTGTAAAACTGAAAATGGAAAACAGAGTTTTCCCAAAGCATTGGTCTTTTTTTTTTTTTTTTTTTAAATTCCATTAATTTTTTTTTTAACATCCTCTCAAGACCTCTAATTTTGGCTTTTTTGTGGTGACCTTTAAGTAGAGGACCGTAGACATGAATTTAGGGCTGCAACGATTCATCGATTAACTCGATTAAATCGATTCTAAAAATTTATCGACACAAATTTACTGTGTCGATGCTTCGTTTAAACTCTGCAGCGCTCAGCTGTCTCGGTGTAAGCGGCGCTCCTCACTAGCATTAGCAGCATTAGTGCTGACGTTTTTTTGTGGGTTTATTGGGGGCTGGCAAACCAACATAGAACTGCATTACCGCCACCTACTGGACTGGAGTGTGAATCACTCACGTATACACAAGCACACATTCTAAAAAGCTCTCCGTCGCTACGATGGATTTCATTTAACACAGAGTGGATCATCACTAGAGTTGCCACCTGTCTCGTAAAATACAGAACCCCGTATGTTACGGGACTCTGTGGAATACGGCTCCGTAACATGCCGTGTTCCGTACTTTACGGGACGGGTGGCAACTGTCGCTGACATGCATTTCCACGCCTCCACTGCTCTCTGTGTGTCTGTGTGTGTTGTGCTCGCTGAGAATTTCAGCTGCTATTTTTGTCTTTACTTCAGCTGTAGCTACCAGAACTGGTTTGCTAGCGAGCGCGGGCCATTAACACTAGCGATGGTTCGGTACCGGAAGGCCCGCCCCCCAGGACCGAGGGGCTCCTTCAAAATATTTTTTATACTTTAATCCCTTATTAGTGACTAAATATAGACCTGCAGTAGAAACGTATTTTCGAGAATGCTTGTGAATACAAAGCATTACACCATTACTCACACATGCGCCATGGCTCCCGCAGCCACTAGTTTTTCAAAACACTCATAGCAGGCAGCGGTTTTAACTGCGCAAGCGCAAAGAGGCGAAGCTGTGACGGTGAGCTCAAGTAGTGAAAAAGGAAACGTTTTTCCAGCGTCCAAAACAGCAGCTTTTTCTTTTAGTAATCACCATTAAATCTGTCAAACAGCTGGAGGTCCTTCATCAAGCACCTGATCAGCAAGTGTTAAGGTGAAGAAAAGAGAACTTTGTAGCTGCTCCATTCACCGCTGTTTGTTCACAGGCGAAAAACTGCAGTACGGAAGTTAAAATATGCAGATAAACTGTTAATAAAAAAAAGTATTTCTTATCCGATTACTCGATTAATCGCTGGAATAATCGATAGAATACTCGATTACTAAAATAATCGTTTTATGCAGCCCTACATGAATTTAAATAATAAATCCACGAATGTTTTGGGAAACTCAGTCAAGTAGAGGTCAAAATTCTTATATTTCACTGTTCAAACACCTTGCCATTTAGAAATCTATTAAGCAAAAATATTAGGTTATAGTAAATTAGTAACAATTATCCTACAGACACAGTGAAACATTGTCACATTTTCCTCTGTAATATTTTATCCCCCTTAAAAATGAACAAGGAATCAAAATTTCATGTAATTCTAAGCATGCTAGAGCACTGTTAGATGGCTTACATCACTGACATCCTTTTAAGAATGAAAAAGAAAAAATGCTTCCTTTTTTTTTCTTTTCTTTTAATGATTCGTATGTATGTGGGGAGTCTCTCATTGATGTTTTACTTGCAGAGATTTGGAGGAATCTGGATTGTCCCTCAAAGCGTTTTCCAGTTGCTGGAAGTCATCCTAAGCTGCTGAGGGAGTTTTTTTCATATTACTAATCTAAGTACCCCCTGAAAAGACTTTTTTTCTTACTGAAATGTAGCAGATGTTACCATGTGAGGGACAGTACAGGGAGCCTTGTAAGTGTGGGTTTATATTTTGCATAAAACCCTTCACAGGGAATGTTAAATGCAAAACCCAAAATTCAAACTGAATTAGTGAACATGTGGATAACGTAGATAAATAAGGGTATGTGGTTATCGATATTTTTGCCTAACTGAACTGAATGTATCTGGGTTGCTCAGGGCAGACTTGAAGCATGTTAAAATTGCTGGTCTATTGAAAGACTTCAAGTACAGGATGATGACGAACTTCATGTGCAAAGCGACAGACATGGTAATTTCATTAAGCTGAGACTTTTCTTCATTACGTGCACCACCCATTTGCTTGTGTTTACTTGAAAAAATATATGTGGAGAAAACTGAATAGAACGAGTACTTACAGAATATATTTAGTGCATTTTGTTTTGTTTTTTTGTTTTTTTTTTTTAATGTTATTGTTTAAACTGTTTAAAAAGGCCTGAAATGCTTGTCTGGCTGCCTGAGCTGAATCAAAGCTCCAATTCTAGGAAATTTTGAAGCAATTACACCAAATAGACAGATCAGAAAAGTGTATATTGGAACATAGTGTCAGCTTTAGTAGTCGAGTAACTTGTACCCACAGATGGTGCCTCTGATGATGACGACACCTCCCCAAAACAAACAAACAAAAAAACCCAAAATAATAATCCCATCGTGTGCACAAGTTAGGTCTCTAAGATGTGGACCAATTGCAGAGCTACTGTTCACACACATTTTCAATTTGATAAATGCTTGATGAATTAAAAAAAAAAAAAACCTGCACTCTCAATCTGGTTTAAGCTGTTGGGAATTAATGCTTTTCTCTTCAGCTACAGTTTTGTTATGCTTTTGGAGCACAAAGTGAATTGGCCCTTATTCTGCAAAGGTGGAGAAATCTACTCTGGCTCTTGTCCATTTTCATAACATTGTCACAATGCAAGATAACATGGCTGTACAAATGAGTAAAAGTAAAAAATAAAAAAAAAATATATAAATATAAACTATTATGTATTTCAGGGAATGCAAAAAAGAAAACAGTAACTTATCTCTTTTTGTAAGAGAGAGCTCCTGTGTTCATAATGTGCTTTGCTTCAATCTGTAAATAGTTTAATGGCTGATAAATCCTAATTGTAACCTATTCAGGTATTTTTGTACAAATAAGGGACTGATATATTCTGTTTATTGTAATTAGAATAAAACATTAATACATTGATATAAAAGACAGTGGTTCGTCTTTATGAAGAGAAACTTCCCTTTTATACATATTGTTAAAGAAGGTAACCCATCAAGAATTCTATAATAGATTAACACAGTGCATTGAATCAGAATCTGAGCAACTCTATCCCGTCCTGGTTAATATACTGTATACACTAAATGGACAACCGTATTACACCACATCTCTTAATTACTGAATTCAGGTGTTTGGTTCAGTCCCATCCTACTGATGAAATCAGACCCTGAGACATGCAGTCTGCCTTTACAAACATGGGTCATTCTAAAGAGTTCCCTGAATTCAGGTGTGCTACTGCAATAGGATGCTGCTGTTGCAACATGTCAGTTTGTGAAATTAGATTCCATGATCAACTATAAGCGGTATTATTGCAACGTGAAAGCAGCAACTTAGCCACAAAGTGGCAAGCCACATAATGTTAGAGTGGGTCTCGGAGTGCTGAGGTGCACAGAATATAAGTCACAAACACTCTGCTGACTAAATAACTGCAGAGTTTTAAATCACCTCTGCCATCCACATCAGCACAAAAATTAAGCTCTGGGAGCTTCATGGCATGGAATGCTGTCGAAGTTATGCCAGAGGTAGGAGTTAAAGATCTCAAATCAAATCAAATCAAGGTTTATTTGTCACATAACTGGTCATACACAGTACAACTGGCAGTCCGCAGATCTCGCGGACTGGGGCCTCTGCCAGGCATTCCCAGTGCACCCTCACAGTACGTTTAGGTGCGCCAGGTCTGTCCAGCATCCTCCACTGCCACCTGATCCAACTCACCACCAGGTGGTGATCAGTTGACAGCTCAGCTCCTCTCTTCACCCGAGTGTCCAGAACATACAGCCACAGATCTGATATGATTACAAAATCGACCTGCGACCTAAGGTGTCCTGGTCCAGGTGCACTTATGGCCCTCGTTATGTTTGAACATGGTGTTTGTTATGGACAAATTGTGGTTTGCACAAAAGTCCAATAACAAAACACCATGCGGGTTCAAATCAGGCAGGCCATTCCTCCCGACCACGCCCCTCCAGGTCTCACTGTCATTGCCCACTTGAGCGTTGAAGTCTCCCAGCAGGACGATGGATGGATGGAGCACGCTCAAGCACCCCGCCCAGCAACTCCAAGAAGGCTGCGTACTCTGAGCTGTCATTTGGCACATAAGTGCAAACAGTCAGGGCCCGTTCCCTGGCCTGAAGGTGCAGTGAAGTAATCCTCTCATCCACCGGTGAAAACTCCAACGTACAGGTAGCAAACCAAGGGGATAAATGAATACCCACCCCAGCTCTCTGTATAAAGAGATGAAAATAGCTTTAGACAGAAACCAAGTCATTTTTATGTCATGACTTAAAAAAAATTGTTATTACTACGGGGGGGGGGGGGGGGGGGGGGGGGGGGTCAAACGGTGCTCCTCTACAGAGATTTAATTTAAAAAATTACTGGTTAGGAATGTTCCTGGCAACTAATTTCTTAGTCGACTAAACAAAAAAAGAATTAGACTAACTATGGAGAGAAAATATCTGTGTGTCTGTAATGTAGGATTTGTGCGTGACTCAAATATCTGTGTGTCTGTAATGCAGGATTTGCGCGTGACTTGCTGGATTTGTAATTTTTTGTAATACACGAATCACCTGATACACACGCACAAAACTAAAGTTAGGCACGAATCACCTGATACACACGCACAAAACTAAAGTTACGAGTGCACAAAGTTTTTGAGACACATTTCACGCTTCCGGTGAGCTCCCAGATTCGTGCGTAACTTGGTGCGTTTAATGCTGGTACAAAGCTGGGTCATCTGAGTTTTGTTCTGGGTCTAGTGTTGTTTCCCACTGAACTTATTTCACTCTATACTTGTGCCGAAGTGGAAAAGACGATTTTCTGTGGAAGATGGGATACCTCAGCACCCTTTAGTTATAACACATACACCTACATCTACTTTTTAATATTCTAATACTATTTACATATGCATTTGTGAGCTGTACAAATGTAATTACTTGGTTAAAAGAAACGACCACTAGGTGGTGCAATGCTTCTCTGGCTCGGAAAACAGCCAAACTCTGAGAGGCACGAAGCAAGAGTAGGCGACTGTTATGGCGGGGCATCACGGTGGTCTACCCTCAGAAGTTTGCACCAGCATTTAAACGCACCAAGTTACGCACGAATCTTGGAGCTCTCATAACCATCTAGTTGCATTTTCTGTATTTAACAGCTGTGCATATGACATCAATAACAGAGACGCGGCGCTGATTAGGCGCCCCTGCACTCCTTCACCTCCCCTCCTCCTGTCTCCGTTTAAAGACAGTCGTAAGTTCTGTCATACAAGTCTTGTATTTTAAAAGCCCATGAATAAGTGATCTGCACACATGAACACAGTAAATGTTGAGAGGATGCGGATGGTGCGGTGTGTGTGTGTGTGTGTGTGTGTGTGTGTGTGTAGTGTTCTAGTTAGCGGTTGATTGCAAGGCGCCGCTCCGGTCTGAGACGCCCTCTAGTCGGGCTGAGGATTTCACCGCTTCGCTTTCGGAGCTCTGCTGTCACTGCATTTCGCAAACAGGAGCCCGCCCCGCGGACTCCGCACCAGCTGGGTCGCTGCTTGCGCCTGTATTATTTCACTGCAATTTGCAATCTACCACAGGGCAGGGAAAGTTCACAATTTATCGTGCTGGTATATTTAATATTAATCCACATTAATATAACAGTGAAAACTGTTCAGCTTTACAGTGTTACACAAAGTTTCATATTTGATTTCTTCATCTGCAGGCTGGAAACATTGTTCCAATATTTTTTTGTAAATTTGTCTTTCTCTCATTTTCTTCTCTGTTTAGAAACTCCTGAGCCTCTCACTCCTCTTCATCACTCCTCACAGCTTTAGGAGCTGCTTTTAGGACTCAAATATTGATCAAGGATTGTGGATTTAGTTTTAATCTTCATTTCATGGACAACAGCCTAAATAAAGCTTTTCCTTTTAGTTACATCTGCCTGTGAATCTGCATTTCCCTTTAACTGCAATTTATGACACACGATCACAAAACTCTATTTAATATTAAAGCTACATTCACTCTCAGTTTGACCTGAGTTCATTTGTGACCCCTACAAAGATCTGAAAACATTTCACATTTTAAATCTTCAGAGCTGCAGAAATGTTTTTCTGTCACAAGGTGGCGCCATGTTTCCACTGATCAAATAAACCGGACTGTGGAGATCATTTCTTCCAACTTGAACTAAACCTTCACTGACTGCTGCAGGAAAACTAGACTTAGATCGTATCCTGGTGAATATCAGCTGCACGCTGTGAACAGCAGGCTGAGGGAAAACGTCTCTTTAGTTTGATGTTTGGAGTTACGTGAGATAATGATAAAACCGCTTCAGACTCTTTAGCTGATAAAACTGTCACTACACATGACCATGAAAATTAACTGCAATGAACAGATATGAGGAAGAGGATGGATGGAGGGATATTTGGGTTATTTACAGGGTGTGGGGGGAAAAGGTCGATCTTACACCTGAATCCTCCATTCAGACTGTGACTGAAAAAAGAAACACCTCAAAATGAAACCTGAAACTACTTCATGCTGTGGGGACGTGAGGTGAAACAACGGCTCACCCGCGCTCTTCACTCAGACTCTGATCAAACTTTCACTACACAGTTGACTAGGATACTTTATTGTAATGATTTTTAGTTAATCTACAGGACGTAGAAAAAAGAACGACCGTTCTATTCTTAACATTTTATCAGCAGGTGAAATCCACTTAAAACCAGAGCACAGCAGTTTGTAAACAATGTGAGTACCAGAGTCACCATAACCTCCTGTAACACTAATGAAAGCTACACAAAAAGCAAACGTATCATTAGGATATGATGTGTGTTTGTATCATGATATCAGTGTGACACTCAGATGTTGTATCAGCTTTCCAGTAAACTGGTTCTCGGCGCTGAAGCTGTTTCTGACGCAGCTGTGCGCTCAAACACTGACAAGTTCAAACATCTTTGCCTCCACTTCTTCTTTATTGTTTGTGACCGACAACATGCAGTTCTGGTCCCTTTAGCTGAGCAGCTCAACTTGTGCTGGCATACCTGACACAGATAACCCCATCCTTAGAGGAAAGTTATCCAGTTACACATCAAACATTTGGGACTAACAGACAAACCTGTGAATGCTGAGTTTCAGTGTTCCTCGTGGCTGCGAGTGCAGCAGGAAAATTCTGCATCCCTTTTCATTCTTCCCAGATTTTCCACGTCCTCAGATCGACCCTTCCTCCTGAGGAACTGTCTAACCTGCAGGTTTTAACTTTCAGTCTCGGTAAGACAGACTGCGCTGTCTGTCTTACCGAGACTGAAAGTTAAATCATGCTCGCTTTGATAAGTTTGTGGGTGGCATGTGCACCCATGCGCGATGGAGACTGCAGAGAGAGCAGCCACAGCAGGCAGAGCCAGGATTCTGATTTTGGACGGGCCAGAGTCATTTGGGCTTTGTAACCACAGAAGTTCATGTTTATAAAACTGCTTCTATTTATTACACACGCGGATGAATATATTAACAAAACAATACCCAATCTATCATTATTATATTTGCTGTGGATCGTGAAGACCAATAAATACTTTACACTCTGTTAAACACAGAGATCCAAAGTAGAAACCGCCTCTACTTTCAAGGAGACAATAAAGTAGTAGTAGTATGAGGTAGGTGGAGGTGTTCCTGGGGATTACCCTGACATTTTTGGTTTCATTTTTATTTTTTTTCTTGTCATTAAATCATTCAGACTGCATAAAAGCCTGAAGCTGAACACAGCGGTTTACATGTAAATATTTCCTTCCCAGACTCACCTGTGATCTCCAAAGCAGGAAAAGTAAAGGCGAGTAAATTCTTACTTTAGTGTTACATTTCTACTGTTTCTCCTCAGTTACTTCAGAATTAATCAGAGTGAAACTTGAACTTCATGTGTGATTATTGCTGCTTTCATTGGAGCCTGTGGTGACCTGTGTGATTCACATACTTTATATTAGAGTTGGATTATTGATCAGCAGACTTTATAGTCATAGTGGAGGGTTCAGTTTAACAAGCTGGTGAAGCTAAAGTCAGAAACTCAGTGGACAAAATAATAGAAACAGTGTGAGTCTGAGTGGATGTGTTGTTGTTGACTTGTCACTTTGAAGATGTTTAACAGAACAATTTCGTTGTGCTGCAGTTACACATTTGGTTGTTCTCCAGGTCGTAGGAGGAGGAGCTGCTTTATGTTCTTGAGCCGACTAAATATGAACAACATGAAACTGTAAGTCGTTCTGGCTCTGAGACTCATGCAGGCTTCTTTAGACGAGCTGAAAAAACAATTCTGTAATTCTGAGTCTCTGAACAGATTCTTTTAGAAAATAATCAAGTTTTTGATGTATCAGCCATTGTATAATAAAAACATTTAAATTAAATCTCTAATGCTCATTTTTACTGGTTCTAACATTATGGGGTGTTGGTGGTTTTAAACTGTGTAAATGGCAAAATCAGCAGAAATTCAGATAAATATGAATAAACCTCCAAGAATCCACTTAGAGAAATCAGAGTCAGGGCTAGCTGCGTGAGCTGAGCGACCAACTGATTTCAGCAACTAAAATCAGTGAGTCAGGTCATTTCTGCCTCCATTATATTTAATATTTAACTTTTATCTCAGGGTTTGGTATAATGCTCATCCCCAATCTTCTGTCAATAATATGTAGGCTTACAGTCAACCTCTGCAGGCCTGTCAGCCGTGGTTCACTGTAAAATGTTACACTGCAGTGATTAGAAGAGTAAAATTACAGGTCACCAGTCTGGTGACCTGTAATTTTACTCTTTACATTTTTACTAGTAAAAATATCACAAGAGAACTAAATACCTGGGATCCTCTATGACCTTAATCAGTCACTTTAAGGTTAAGTTTTCTTTAGTACCACAGTGATCCAGTCATAACTGTCTGTACTTGCTACAATACTTTCTTTTTTTTTAATAAAAGGGAAATTCTGATTTCCAGCTAGGACAGAGTGCGAGAAAATGAAGAGTGGTTCCCGCAAGACAGAAATGTGCGGGAAAGTGAGAGCAGGTGTGGGTGTTTGAAATGTTGGAACCTCGTGTGGGAAAAGCTGGAACAGAAAGACAAAATACGCAAACACACACACACACACACACACACACACACACACACACACACACACAGGTGGTGGATGGAGGGAAGCCACACTCCAACGGCCCCACACATGCTGCTAATGAGGGGAATCAATTTGCCTGCTGGTCCAGTAGGAGGTGCATTACTACACAACATGTAAGGAATCTTATAAAGTCAGAGACACAACAAAACCTAAATAGGTCCAGGCCTTTCTAACACCACTGAATTCAACTAAGATACTTGAAACTTATCACAGATGTGCTCACTGAATTATTAGATGATTTTAATAATTTTATTACTTTTTGCAAACACAAGATGTTGTGATATTTTAGTCTAAAATTCTATCCAACATTTCACAGATGTCTCCTGTATCTGTTTATTTTTCCTCTTGGATTTCAGCCTCATGCAGAATGATCTGCTCTAAAAGCCTCTCCTGTGTGCGCTCCAGGCTCAGTTTAACCTCTGAGGTCAGATGCTGAAGCTGAGCATCATGGAGAAATCTTGTGTGATAAGTTTTAAATATGATTAATATGAATCTTATGTGAAAGTTCAATAAGGAAGATCTGTAATCACTCATCTGCTTTCCCGGGTGTTACCCGTCATTCTCCTTTGCAGACTCATTTGTGCAGCCTGTCTCTCCATATCCCCTTTACCCAACTTACTGTGTGGTCCATTTTCTTTGTAAATGTTCACATCTCTGAAAACTTGACCTTATCCACCTGTTGGTAAAAAGGCTGCAGCATTCACTGTCACACTGACGCTCAGTCAGCTCCAGCTGCAGGTGAGGTGGAGCATCATCATTGTCAAATAGCAACATGTCCTTTTTGATCGCGGTTGTTTAACTCACCAGTGAGGGATGCGATGACTGCTGCACACATTTTATATGCTTTTGTAATTTTATAGTGATAAATTACTCACACTCAAAGTGAGATATTGTAATAATTTGCTATTTTAAATCTTTTGAGCAATAATTATCAAAGATAAAATAAAGAGAAGAACTGACATTTCTGTGTATTGTGTGGAATATATTACATTTCCACTTTGCCACTTTTTGAACATTTTAATTTAAGTTTTAATCCTGTGGGTTGGATTTTAGATTTCTTAACAAACCATTCACTCAGAGAGTGAGAGTGAATGGCACTCTGTCTGATCAGGTCTGTTCCTCCACTGGCTCCCCACAAGGATGTGCTCTGTCACCTCTCCTGCTCATTCTTTATACAAATGTGTCGCAGCAGCAGGGAGGACAGATTCATTTCAAAGTGTGCAGATGATTCAGTTATTGTCAGCCTGCTGATGGGCCATGAAACTCACCACTTGGAGGGAATCACAGGTCTGTGCTGTAACATACAATCTGTTCCCATTGAGCAGCTCCTGGGAGCTGCTCAATGGGACTTGTGGTTCTGCCATTACTGCTTACAAATATGTGCAGTTTGATGTCCCTAAGGTCATGCGCGCACTTGATTTCGCAGCTACAGAAATCGAAATGACAACCAGCATGAATGAGGAGATGTAAGAAGAAAAACGAAGATCAAATGAAAATTTCAGGCATGATTTAACACCAGTGGATCATCGCTGACAAGTTTTTTTCCACGCCGCCATTGTCTGTGTGGTTTTTACTCGCTGTGCAGAGAATATCAGCTGTTATTTTTTCCTTACATCAGCTGTAGCCACCAGAACGATCACTATAATCACAATCTGGTGGTAACTAATCACACTATTGTGGTTTGGTTTGTGCGATTATTTGGTGCCGTTTCCTTCACTTTCTATGAACTGACAGATTTCCTCAGGCAGCTCATCGCACCTGTGTAATAAGGCACGTCACCATATTCAGAAGCTATTTACTCCAGAAAAGACTGAAACTGCTGTGATTTAAGCCTCTTATAAAGTTTGCTGCCTGTGTTACGGTGTTTATGACGCGTTCTGTCTTCAAGACTTTTCTGCGCACTGTTTCCTGCTGTGTGACGCAGTGATGCACTGTCAGCTCACCTGTGCAGGTCTCCCTCTTCATCTTCTCCCGTATCTGTCCCACCAATCCGTTCTTTTCCCTCAAGTGAGGAAAAGAGACAGATGGTTTACCTCCATCTGCTCTTTGCAGATGATGCGGTCCTGCTGGCTTCATCAGGGGGGGGCCTCCAGCTCGCAGTGGAACGGTTCGCAGCCGAGTGTGAAGCGGCCGGCATGAGAATCAGCACCTCTAAGTCTGAGGCCATGGTCCTCAGCTGGAAAAGGGTGGAGTGCCCTCTCCGGCTCAGGAAAGAGTTCTTGCCCCAAGTGGAGGAGTTCAAGTATCTCGGGGTCTTGTTCACGAGTGATGGGAGAAGGGAGCGGGAGATCGACAGACGGATCAGGGCTGCTTCTGCAGTGATGTGGACGCTGCACCGGTCTGTCGTGGTGAAGAGGGAGCTTAGTGTAAAAGTGAAGCTCTTGATTTACCGGTCGATCTACGTTCCTACCCTCACCTATGGTCACGAGCTTTGGGTAGTGATCGAAAGAATAAGATCGCGAATACAAGCGGCAGAAATGAGTTTCCTTCAAAGGGTGGCTGGCCTCTCCCTTAGAGATAAGGTGAGGAGTGCGGCCATCCGGGAGGGGCTCATTGTAGAGCCGCTGCTCCTCCACATCGAAAGGAGCCAGTTGAGGTGGCTCGGGCATCTGATTAGGATGCCTCCTGGCCGGGCATGTCCCACCAGGAGGAGGCCCAGTGGTAGACCCCAGGACACGCTGGAGAGATTATATCTCTCGGCTGGCCTGGGAACGCCTTGGGATCCCCCTGGATGAGCTGGAGGAGGTGGCTGGGGAGAGGGAAGCCTGGGCTTCTCTGCTTAGGCTCCTGCCCCCGCGACCTGGCCCCGGATAAGCGGAAGAGAATGGATGGGATGGATGGATGGTTTACCTCCGATGTCAGCGTTCAGGTCTTTTGCCTCCCATCTGTTTGGAAAATCCCTGTTTTCCACTTTTCGTATGGTCATATTTGGGGAGTCAGGCAGCTTAAATGTCACTGTAAAAAGTGCTGACCGATGTTTTATCCGCTGATCACTGATCAATCGGCAATACGGAAAACGGGTTAGTGCACAGTTCTTGGCCTGCCGGCAGTTGTTGCAGTGCGTGGGATTTGTAGTATAAGTGGTGGGAGCACATTTACCTGCGGGCTATTAATAATAGTTATATGAAATCATCAATTAGATCGTGGGCTGGAAGTGGCCCGCAGGGCTTAAGTCTGACACTTGACATAGAGAAAAACTGCAGTATGGAAGTTAAAATGTGCAGATGAATTGTTAGTATGAAAAATTATTTCTTATCCGATTACCTGATTAATTGATGGAATACTCAATACAATACTCAGTTAATAAAATAATTGATAGTTGCAGCCCCACTTGTATGTGTCCGCATACACCTCAGGAAGTATATAGCTGCGTCCCTGCATGGAGATACGGAAGTCCACCGTGGATTGATAACAACAGGAAGATTGTGAACTCCAGCATGAGAAAGACTGTTGATGCCTTTGGAGGTGTTGTTATTGAACATCCTGGCCTGAAATATTACAACAATCATATATTTGTACCAGACTGAGTCCACTTCACCAAGGAAGGAAACAAACGATTTCTGATGAGCATCCACTCTTCCATCAAGAAAATTCTTCAGAACTTGTCTCTGAAAAAAATAAACTTCAGCTAACTCTACATGTAAATATGAATATGAAATAAATGTAAGCTTAAAAAAAAAGTGCCCAAAGACTTTGCTTACAGATTCTGCAGACGTTAGAAACTTCCTAACATGTTGTATAGTTATCTATCAATATATCTATTTTCCCCCTTGAATTATTCAAAAACATGATCTAAAATTAGATAATATATCTAAAAGCTTCAGTTTTAAATCTTTGTTAATGTCTTATTTAGAAGTACCTATCAAATGCAAAATAAATTTCAATGTAAACTCAAAGGTATATGGTATGGCAAGTGTGTCAAACATAAGGTCTAGGGGCCAGAATCGGCATGGCAAAGACTCCAATCCGGCCAACTAGACTAAGGATGTTCCTGGTGACTAATTTCTTAGTTGTTGCTGCGATCTCATTCTTCCCCTTCAAAATGACTAATAATAATAGGCCTATTAAAAATTTCTGGTCTGTAACAGAGTTATAGCATTTTTCTATAACAGTGTCAGAGCTGCAGCTCCATCTGGTAGCAGATGGCTGCATAACATTTAGGGCAACAATTTACCAGCATTTGGCATCAATTAAATTCTTAACAATTAGATTAAATGACTAGTGTGTCTGGTACTCACTAGTGACAATAGTGATGATTAGTCAACTAGTCATGCACGTCCCCCATCAGATATTTGTACCAGACGGAGTCCACTTCACCAAGGAAGGAAACAAACGGTTTCTGATGAGCATCCACTCTGTCATCAAGAAAATTCTACAAGCTTCTGTCATAATTCTGGCTGGATATTTGACCACTTTTCTTGGCAGAATTGGTAGACTTCAATTCAATTGGTTGGTTTCCTGGCATGGACCTGGCTTTTAAGTATAGTCTGCAAATTTTCAATGGGGTCGAGGTCGGGGCTTTTCCAAAATCTTAATCACTAAAATCTTGTTAGCCTGCTTTATCCATTCCAAAACCAATTTTGATGTGTTTGGGATCATTGTCCTGTTGGAACACCCTACTGCAGGGGTATTCAACTACATTTTTCTGTGGGCCAAATTGTCATGAGGCTATTTGCCAGTGGGCTACACACAAACTAGGCATAAGGGATTGCCGTCAGCATTTTTTATATGTGCATACTTATCGATCCAGTTGTCATTAAATTTTCTATTTTCTATTTTCGCTATTTCGCTGAATAATAACAACAAATTAAAAATAAATTAAACAAATGCCAAGCTAAAAAGATGTGTTTTTAAAAGACCTTTAAAATGCATCAGTGAGTCCGCCGCTCTAAGATGGACAGGGAGAGAGTTCCAGAGATGGGGAGCCACTGAGGCAAAAGCTCTGTCTCCTTTCGTTTTCAGTCTTGTAGAATGCACAGACAGTAGTCCTTGATCACATGACCGCAGTGATCTAGAAGGAGTATATAAGGGAAGGAGTTCACTGATATACAATGGAGCTTGCTCGTGAAGAGCTCTAAATGTAAGTACCAAAATCTTAAACTGTATTCTAAATTTCACAGGTAGCCATTGTAACTGAATCAGAAGTGGGGTGAGAATATTTGGAAGATTTAGTCAGAAACCTAGCAGCAGCATTCTGAACAGCCTGTAAACGCTCCAGGGAATGTTTGCTAAGACAGGTAAACAATGCATTACAATAGTCCAGGTGAGAAGATATAAATGCATGAATAACCATCTCAAGTTCAGAATGAGATATGATGGAGGTAAGCTTAATACTCCTAAGGTGGAAGAAACAAGAAACAAGAATGCATCAAAGATTTAACATGAGAGTCAAGCATAAAGGCAGGGTCAAAGGTTATCCCAAGGTTCTTAATAGAAGGCTTAACAAATTTAGCAAGAGGACCAAGGGCTATCATTATATTAGAGACAGATCTATCCAGAGCACAGATCAGAGTTTCAGTTTTGTCCTCATTAAGTTGAAGAAAATTTTTGGCTAGCCAGCTCTTAATAGATTTTAAACACATTATTAGTACCTGCAACTTTGAGACATGTTCATGCTTGAAAGAAATATACAGCTGGATGTCATCAGCATAACAGTGGTACGATATTCCCTCAAAAGTGTTTAGAACATGCCTCAAAGGGAGCAAATATAACAGAAAGAGCAGATGGCCCAAAACAGAACCTTGGGGTACGCCATACGCAAGATAAGCAGAGTCGGATCTGAAATCAGAAACTGCCACATGAAATCGACGATTTGACAAGTATGAAATAAACCATTTCAGGGCAGATCCAGATATACCCACCCAGCGATATAGTCTATCAAGTAAAACTTCATGGTCTACAGTGTCAAAAGCAGAAGAAAGATCCAACATCAATACAATGGAACATTCTCCTGCATCCCTACTCAACAAAACATCATTGGAGACTCTAAGGAGAGCTTTCTCAGTAGAATGAGCTCTACGAAAGCCAGATTGAAATTTGTCCAGGATATTATGTTGTTCCAAAAAGGCAGTAAGCTGCTTAGCAACAACCTTTTCCAGTATCTTAGATAAGAATGGTAATTTAGATATTGGTCTATAATTATTGAAAGCAGCTTCTTTTAAAATTTTTATTTATTAATAGAGGTAAATGGGCAGTGGGCCAGTCCAAAATGACTGGTGGGCCGGTTCTGGCCCTTGGGCCACCAGTTTAATACCCCTGCCCTACTGTGCCTAAGTTTCAACCATCTAGCTGTTTATCTGAAGTAAAGTTGAAGAATTTGGAGGTACTCGTCTTCCTTCAATATTCCACCCACTTTGTGCAATGTACCAGTACCACTGGCAGCAAAACAGCCTCAGAGCATGATGCTACCACCACCATGCTTGACAGCTGGTAAAGTGTTCTTAGGTTTGAGAGCCTCACCCTTACTCCTCGAGATGTGGCTAGTGGGGAGGTCATGAGTCAGCACAGAGATGTTATTGGTAAGTTCTGCTGGACTTTCTCAGTGAGACCATCTGTCAACAAATAAGGCTGTGTCCACCTTGGCATTTGTTTTTGCATTCTGTTAATCTCTCTGTTTATCTGCTTCTCAGACCAGACTATCATGGAGGAGCCCAGCATGCTGTTGAGAGCCCTGTAGGCCTGTTTTAGTTTACATTTGTATCTAAAATAGCAGCAATGCACAACTGATTCTGGTTTGATTTTCACATCTTAAACTGATTGTTTCCTAGACCAGGTTTAAAGATTTCATCAGGTTAAGGTCACATTGGAGTTAAATTTTATTTAATAGAAAAGTTATGACTGATGAAAACGTATGAGGGACATGTATTTTGAATAAGCTGAAACATTCAACTTGTATCTAATTGTAGAAACAAAACATTTCATTTTGGATTGTTGAAAGCTCCTGTAGGTGGAATGTGTTTGTGGCCTAGTACTTTTGCCTATATAGTGCATTTAATTACATGAAGTGTAATACTTGGCTTTTCCAGTAGATGGTGCAATGCCACAACCAGTAGCAACTTGAAAGTATTTGATTGACTTAGAATTTAGTAACAGTACATATGCATCAATTAAGTGCTCAAAAGAAATCATTATGTGATGTGTGCTTATTAATGCCGAGAAAAGGTGGTTGCTCATTAAAAACACAGAGAACTGACCTTTTGACACCATCTATGGTGTCACGTCTTTTGGATTGTGAGTCATGTGTCGGAAAAGTTTGAAGATTAACAAAGTCTGAAGCTTTGCAGCCTGCAAGCAAAGAACTTTTTTACACAAACATCCTGACACAAGGTGAGTTACCTCTAATTTTACTTAAAGCTATTTTTGTTTACACTTTGGGTGGAGAGCGTTTACACTTTCTGACACTGTGAAAGAGAAGAATGCCTTTTATTGTCATTATACAGGATGTACAATGAGATAGGATTCATTGATTTATGATTTAGTAATTGTTTTTATGGTAGATCATCTAGCTTTGTCATGTTTCAGCTCTAAGTGGACTTAATATAGGAGGTTCTTTATGTGTATATTGAGTCTTTCTGTGTCTGTAGATTGCCAAGATTACCTTTAGATTGATTGATCGATTGATCAATTGATTGATTGATTGAGAAATTAACACTTTAACTAAATTCACACAGATTACATTTACAAATATTGAGGTAAGAAAAAACAAATAATGAATAAAAAAATGTAAAATATACATCTTTTCTGTGTACACTGGAAGGGGAATCAGAAGAGGCTGACTTTAAACATTTGTGATTAAGAATAACTACAAACTTTAAGGACCTTTTGATACAGAACAGTTATAACAGGCTTAGACTGTTGGATGATGTCATCTATCAAATTGTGTGTTTTACAATCACAGGAAATGTAATCATTTTCACATGCTTTATGTCAGGGTATTAAAGGTTCAGCCCAGTAAAAGTGCACAAGTCATCTAATTCCTGCTGGGAAAGTCAAACATGCTGGTGTGCTTAGCAGTGAATTTCCCATCTCCGTGCTTGGAAAAAGTGACAAAGGGGGAATAAAACATATTTGTATTTTGAACTTTGAATTCACATTTACAAGTGAGTTGTGTGAAGGTGTCAATCATGGATTTGATGCAACAAACCTGTTGTATCACTGTAATTCAAACATTTAAATTTAAGTAAATTTAACATGATCTGATATATAGCTTGTGTTATTATAGAAAAAAAAAGAGAACAATGAGTACTAGCAACGATTAGTAATGACTGTTTAACACAACACACTGGAAGGCCGGGAAGAGATTCTACTTGTAAAGATTAATTTGAACTTATCAACCAGTGAGCACATAAATCTGGAATGGGTGCAGGAAATTTGACCATCTAAGCTATATGTGGAACCACCATCTGGAAAGCATAACTGGGTGGGCATGAAAACCTTTCCTATCCCCCATGCTCAACACTGCTTGAGCAAAATGAGAGTTTTAATGTTAATTTTTGGTGCACATTCATGGAAGCCTAGAATATGAGCTCAGGTGGAGCTGCTGTTGGTTTTGATTTTGATGGTTTGCTTACTAAAGATGCAGCCAGAGCTGATTTACAAGAAAAGTCCACCGAACGTTCTTTATTACAGTCCAGTAGTTAGCACCTGCTCTGGGGAGTACTGTGACAATTCCTGAACAAATTTAACAAGCAAAGTGCAATGTTGTCATTGTACTTAACATTGAAATTGCTATTAAATTTAATTAGGATTGGAAACCATTAAGAGAAAAAAAACTTCAGACACTGGAAGTCCTTCTAAAAAATGATTAGAATAAATGAACTGAAAAACTCTGTGAACACTCTTACGGCTCGGCTTTTCACTTAATTCTCCAAAGTTTCCATCATTCCTTTAACCAGACACACCTCTAAAAGAAAAACTGCAGTGCATTCCAATAAATTCAGGATGATTTCCACATTGTGAGCAACATAGATGAGCAAAAATGTACAGAAAAATAACACTAAGCTCACTTACAAAAATATAAGTTTTCAGTTTGATTTGAAAGTAATTTTGCATGCAGCCACTTTCTTTAGTGGCGATCTCAAATGGGATGCACATATGATAGGATAGCATAGCATAGGATGCTTTTCCTTGCAACAACAATTGTGTAGAAATGTAATGTGTCACCAGAAAATTACTAATTATTAACAAGGTTAGCTTTTTGATTAATATGAATTTATTTTATTTTGTGTATAGCTGGAACTAGATTATTCTAGTGCTATTTATGTCTTTATGCCTATATCCATGCACACTTAGAGTATGTGTTACAAATGTATGCATACAGATTTTGTGTGCGTGTGTGTATATTTGTAGGCAATGCACGCATGTATGTGCATGTGTGTAGAGAGACATGGTAATAGCAGCTCCAGGAACTCCTTGTGAATCAGTGTTTCTTGCGTTGGCCATGAGCCTCATTCCCATTGGCTGGTGTAGTGGGATGAGGGTGGTAAATGGCAAGATAAAAGGAGCAAATGTCTCTTGTCCTGCTTACACACACAAACACACTCACCACGTGCCTAGCTGTCGGTCTCTTTGTGGACGCTAAAGGAAGGGATCCACTCTCCAAACAGCTGCTGAAGCTGAAGCCCACCTGTAAATGTGAGTATACAAACACACAACACACACACGTATTCATACAACGTGTCTAATCCTATTTGGGATAAGGATAAGGATAAGGATAAGGATAAGGGGCTCTGCTTCTCAACAAGGGACAGAGACCTGCACAGTGAAACACTTGTTGAATGATTACAGTAATGTAGCAGAGGGGGCAATGTTCATATGCTGTTGTACCACTGAATCAGCAGTTTGACAGCAATTAATATGTAAATATGGTGCATTTAAAGCTTTTTTTTTTCCTGTGTTTTTTTTTTTTGCATTTATTGTTGGACCACAAAAGGTTTGCTTTTCATTGTGTGATGTGTTAAATGTAAAGAATATTGAAAAGATTTAATGTCAGCATGAACAAGGAAGTATCGATGGTGCCCTGGTTTGAACAGATTTATGAAACTGCCACTTTCATACACTGTGTTATGAAACAAAACCTGTACTCTCTATGGTTAAAGGAAATTGAGCTTTTGGGCTGGGTTAATGTGTTGGTAGAGATTTAGTGGTTAAAACAAACATTTAAGTTGTGCAAGCAATGGCACACTTTCAACGATCACGATCATGATCTGTGTCTCTAAAACAAGCAGGATTGAAAAGAGAATGCTTGTAGCTGTTACTCTGCTGATTTAAGTATAAATGTACAGATGGGTGGCAGATACAAAGAAAAACCTGAATACTGTGGCTAATAACTACATTTCCAGCATGTAGTATCAGCTGTGTGCTGTGCTGCTGCTGTCTATGCTCACAGACTTGGGTACAATATTGACTCCGTGCTGACTATAGATATCAGTGCTGTTCTGATACAGGGCATACAGGTTGCTGATTTTCTACTGAAACTTAGCTCAAAAAGTAACAAAATTTGTGTGTAGTCGATTATTTCTTTGTTGTAACAATGCTTCTTGGCAGTAAATCTTAGACTGTTGGAAAGCCTGTTTATTTCCCCTTTAAATGGTGCCACATTTGTAAGGAAAATGCATTTGTGGGTTGAGTAGCAGAGTTGAATATGTGGGTTGTGCCCATGAAAAACTTGCCACAAAAACACAACAGTCTGGCACCTCCTCCTCATGCTGGTCACCAGCTTGATTATACATTGATGTGAGATGGCATCCCATTCTTCAACCAGCATTTGTCACAAGTCTGTCAGTGTGGTTGTGTTGGTCACTCTGGGATGAACAGCATGACCCAGCTGTTCAGTGGGGTTGAGGACAAGACTGCAGGCATGCTGTTCCATCCTCTCCACCCCCAAATTCTGGAGGTAGTCTCTGATAAACCCCCTCTGTGGGGGTGAGCGTTGCCATCTTGGAAGATAGAGTTTGGCCCCAGACAGTGGAGATATAGGAATGCCGCTGGTTGCTGAATCTCATCTTGATATCTCTCTACATTGAGATTGCCTCCAATGATGACAAGCCTGATTGTCAGCACCTGGGGTACCAGAAGCTCAACAACAAGAGTCAGTAGCAGAATAAACTGTTTGGCATGGGCAGAGAAAAGTTTTTAATGGGCACAACCCACTTCTCCGACTCTGCACTGTAAACCCGGATAAGTTGAATCTACTTAAAAAAACCAAGGTAACTCGTTGCCTTAAATTTTTTAAGTAATGAAACGGTTCATTTAACTCAGCCTGTTAAGTAAGCACTACTCCATTTCCAGTTGAACTAAATTGTATGTTCTAATTGCCCAAACTTATCTTTTATAGTTCATGAAAAAATAAAATGTCTTTTGATCAATCAATCCCCCCTATCCTTTTCATGGTTGTGTGGGGGTTGGAGCCTATCCCAGCTGACAAGGCAGTAAGATGCAGGGTATACCCCATACAGGTCACCAGCCTGTTGCAGGGCTGACACAGACAACCATTCACACCTGTGGGCAATTTAGAGAGACCAATTAACCTAAGCCCAGTAACTGCATGTCTTCATGATTGTGGGAGGAAACCCATACAGACACAGGGAGAACATACAAACTCCACACAGCAAGAGTCCTGGGCTAAGGTGGAATTGAACCCAGACTGTCAGATAGCTATTCTAGCTATGAGGCAGCAGTGCTAACCACCACGCCACTATGCTGCCCAGTAACACAAATATTTTTTACAGTGTTGAACTGTGTCTGTTTAAATTTGGTAAATAAACAAACATGATAAAACTCAACCCTGCTGAATGCTGGTACATTAACATTTACAAATAACATTTGTCCATGGAACAATAAAAAACTATACGAGAGAGCGTTGTGAACAAAAACACCAAATGTCTGCTATTCCAAACAGCGAGAGGCCTGGGCCAAGCCAGAATTGAACCCAGAGCTTCTAGATGGCATTATACCTGTGAGGTAGCACTGCTAACCATCAGGCCACCATGCAGCTGTGCATTAAGTCAGTCTGTTAAAACTGGTATAAACTAGATCTTTAGCAGGTGCAAAACTTGATGATATTAAGTTGTTTGAACTTAAACACATGATTACAATAAGATAGACCATCAAAAAGTACAGTCTACTCAGCATTAACAAGTAATGTTCACATTCTAGGTAATTTTAAGTAATATGAACTATTTTTAAGTGGAATCAAAATCTGGGTTTTCAGTGATGCCGTGCAATCCACAAATGCATTTTGCTTAAAAACGTGGCAACATTTAATCCATAAGAGCCCACACACACTTGTGATAAGAACCAACAGTGACACCGGTGTCACTGTTGGTTCTTAAAAACAGGCTTTTCAGTGGCATAAGATTTATTGCAAAGAAGCAATGTTACAACAATGAAATAATGGGCCAAACACAAATTTCCTCTTTTTTTTGTGTTATGTTTATTTTATTTTATTTTATTCTATTTACTTTTTCAAATTTAATGTGCTTTTTTTTATTTAACATGACATTGCTACACTTTTGAACTACTTCTTATTCATTACACCTTTTTCTATTTCATAGATTTACCAGACTGAAAAGGAGCTGGGTTGGGAAAGTGTATCTTTCATCCTTGTCCAGTAAATCATGAAGTGTTGCTGTTCTTATGTTACCCCCATGACAAGTTAATAGCAAACAAACAACAAACAAAAATTTCAGACAGAAAAAGAAATCTTTATTTCACATTGATTAATCAATTCAGGATGAGCAGTACAATCCCCAGTCACTCAGCAGGCCAAGAACAATTTCACTGCACACCATCACCGCAACCAATCAAAAGTACACTAAGTGAGTTCCACCTTTAACTAGTTTGAGTTTAAGGTTGGCTGAACAGGGACTGTCCTGAACAACAGTCAACATTTTTGTGATGGGGAAGCAGCCAAACAAAAACAAAGAAACAAAAACAGATCTTTATGACTCTGCATATATTATAACCAATCCAGTCCTTTTTGGCCACTTATAAAACTGTGATGTTACATTTGTTGCAATTTATGGCCAGATCTCTCTTCAGTAAGATATTTTAATGTCATTGACAGTTTTTACCTGGATAAATAAAGGATATATAAAAAAATCACTTTGCCAAAAACTGGTTGCAGCATCTACATTTGACAAGGATGTTCTTTCTGGCTCAGATGACTTAATATCATTCATGAGAGCTTTGTTGGTGATGTGTTTTACAGATGATAGGCCAACAAGTCATTTTCAACTGTTTAAATACTGCCACTCTTTTCTTTTTCTTTTCTTTTTTTTTTTGTTGCACAAACTGCAAATCACTTTTTGGCAGGCGATCACTTTTGGAGAGAACTTTAACTGTTGGATGGATTCTTCCTTAGATTGTTCCTCCTCTACCTCAGCACCTCAATAAAAATCAGTCAAAGTAACTGAAGCCTTTATGAATGAATTTAGTGTTGTTGACCCCTGGCGTTCTTTTAAATCGAGGCAAGAGACATTTTTTTTTTTTTTGTGGATAACAAGCCACTTTGATTTATCAGACTGTAGATATGAGTCGATTGTTGTGTCAGACCATGCCTCTGTCTCCATGAATGTTTATTTCCAGAAATGTATTCATGCAAGATCACTATGAGGTCTCGACACACATCTACTGCTAGGCTTCATTGTTTCCCACAGCACAGATATTTTGGCCTTTGGGATTTTTGCTACTTTGCTAATTTTCGTCTGCCACTCTCTGTCTCCACAGTCCTTTCAGTCAGGGATGAGTTTAGTAACATTTCTGGATATAAACTAAGTCTTGGCAGAAGTGAGGCGTTTGCTGTTAAGAGGGAGACAAAAAAGTATCTGCTTGAAAACCTACCTAAATCTCTAATTCTGGCTTTCTCTATGTCAGAGTGCATGTAGCTGCCACAATGATTAGTCTTTATTTAAAAAATAAAAATAAAAACTCTCTCTCTGCTTACTCCTAAATCATCTAATGCTTTCTCTGGCTGCTAGAATTAATACTGTCAAAATGAATTTGTCATTTTACTGTCAGAATTAATAAGCACAGTCTCATGCAGTGTTTTCCACTGAAACTGGAAAGGATGTTGCTCCTAATGCGTTGACTGCCCTGTTCCGGGTGTGACCTTCACTTAGGCTACTCTCTCGCCTACTGAAAAAGACTTAATAACATTCCCATCTCTGCTTGCCAGGAGTCTTAATAATTTTAAATTGGAAACCTACTTATAGACACTGGATTGGGGAGGTCCTTTAATTTCTCAAATTGGAGAAATATCAGGCCCACTCTGGTGAAATGACCTGGAATCCCTGTTTGTCCTATGTTCACAGTAAAGGATGTCAGAATGTTGTTTGTTGTTTGTATGTTGTTGCTTGTTGACTTTAAACTAATATCTGTGACAATTATAGCATGAAAGAACTATTGTTATTCCCTGTTTCAAAGCTCAATAGACAGTGCAAAAAAAAGAAAGAAAAACTCAAATGAGTGGGGTTACAGCTCAATACACTGTAAACCCGGATAAGTTGAATCTACTTAAAAAAACCAAGGTAACTCGTTGCCTTAAATTTTTTAAGTAATGAGACAGTTCATTTAACTCAGCCTGTTAAGTAAGCACTACTCCATTTCCAGTTGAACTAAATTGTATGTTCTAATTGACTAAACTTATCTTTTATAGTTCATGAAAAAATAAAATGTCTTTTGATCAATCAATTCCCCCTATCCTTTTCATGGTTGTGTGGGGGTGGTGGGGGCTGGAGCCCTTTTTTCTTTGATATTAAGTTGTTTGAACTCAAACACATAATTACAATAAGATAGACCATCAAAAAGTACAGTCTACTCAGCATTAACAAGTAATGTTCACATTCTAGGTAATTTTAAGTAATATGAACTCAAAATGTGGATTCAAAATCTGGGTTTACAGTGTACAGGACTGTTCTGAGTGATCACCTTTATCCTGTATTGGGGTGGCTGCAGCTCAGGTGGTAGCGTGGGATGTCAGTGGATCCCTGACTCCTCCAGTCTGCATGCTGAAATATCCTTGGGCAAGAAAGGGAACCTTGAGTTCTATCCATCAGCGTGGATGTGGGTGAATGTCAGAAAATGCTTAGGCATAGATACAAATGCTGGGAAGACTAGGAAAATGTTGCCTGGTCTGAAGAGTCTCAAATTCTGCTCTGACGTTTGAATAGTAGGGTCAGAATGTCAGAATCCATCCTGCCTTGTATGAATGGTTCAGGCCTACGTAAGTATTGTTGCTGACCTTATCCATCCCTTTATGACCACAGTGTACCAATGTTCTGATGGTTGCTTCCAGCAGGACAACATGCTATGCCCCAAATTATCTCAAACTGGTTTGTTGATCATGATAGTGAGTTTATGGTACTCAAATGGCCTCCACAGTCACATCTCAATCCAACAGAGGACCTTTGGGATGTAGTGGAAGGGAAGATTCGCATCAACAATGCCCACCCGCCACCACCCGATGAAGCCAACAGAACTACGTCATTCACAGAAAGTAGAGATGAGATTCTGAGGCCACCAAGGTGGGAGCCTTTTGCCACTTGGCTATGCCTAGAAATTTTTTCCATTAAAAATTATGAACACACACACTTTACACACTTTGTGGAGTTCGCATGTTCTCCCCCGTGTTTAGGTGGGTTTTCTCTGGGTACTCTGGTTTCCTTCCACAGTCCAAAGACAAGCATTTAGTGGAGTTAGGTTAATCAGTGATTCTCAGTTGCCCATAGGTGTGATTGTGAGTGCAAATGGTTGTCTGTCCCTCTTTGTTGGCCCTGCGACAAGAGTATGAGAGTAAGGAGGTCCTCAAAGTATTCCTTCCACTGCACGACTATAGCCTCAGTTGAAGTCAGCAGCATCCCACCTGCACTATACATTCACAGTTGACAAATCAACAACTGTGTGATGCTATCATGGAAAAATGGACCAAAATCTCTAAGGAATGTTGGTATTTATAAGGTATAAGTAATAAAATGTCTGGTGAGTGTGTATATATACGTGTGTGTGTGTAAAACATAGTTCTATATTTTCAATGAGTGACTAAGTAAAATTGTACGTTTTATGGCACATAATCAAACACTCAGGACATAACTTGGTCCATAAATATCCCCGCAGACTTACCACAAGATCAAAGGTTAAACTTGGGTGCGCTAATATAGCTGTTCTTTTTATTTTTTGTCCGCTCTGTAGTATCTAAATTTGAATTAATCTAATTTTTTTTTCAACTTTCTTTATTGAATTTTAACAGCTTAACATACAATATTATACAGTAGAACACTGAAACAGCAATAGTCACAAGGAGGAAAAACAAGAAGATGTAAGCTAATTTCTCCCTAACCCCCTCACTCCCACCCCCCACCCTGAACACTCCCACTCTAGGTCCAAGCACAAGATTGACATCTAGCAGAGATCCAGTTTCTCTAACTATACATAGGAATGCTACATGAACTCACACATCCATACATTGACGCACATTACACACATTTAAAAAAAAAAAAAAAAAAAGAAATAGGTAAATAGATAAACAAGAAAAAAGCCTAGTTTTCCTCTGTATCAGGGAGCAGAATTATGGTGCTTACTAAAGAATGGAAGGGCCTCCAAGTCTTCATAAATTTGCTGGTACAAGAGAAAATCTTAGTTTTTCCAGCTTGAGGTTATAGAGAACCTCCCTCACCCAGTGGTCATAAGAAGGAGGAATGTATAATTTCCACTTCAGTAAAATAAGTCTGCGGGCCAGAAGGGTGGTGAAAGCTAAAGCGTGTTTCAAAGAACGCGAGAGGTCCGGGTCTGGAGGGATCCCAAATATAGCTGTCAGAGGATTGGGGAAGATTGTCTGATCATATGCTTGACTAAGTGTTTTAAAAATGTTACCCCAAAACCCACTTAACTTAGGACAAGCCCAGAACATGTGGGTATGATTAGCCGGCGACTGACCACACCTATTACAAGCGTCTCTAACAGATGAATAAATTTTAGCTAACTTTGCGTTTGTGTAATGCACTTTAAAAAATATTTTGCACTGAATCAAAGCATGCCAGGCACAGATTGAAGACTTAAACTCATGGCAGCTTCCCATTGTTCCTCTGACACCCTTGCACCCAGTTCCTCCTCCCATGACATTTTAACTAAGTCAGCAAACTTTGAAGTCTTCTTATCAAAGGATTTATATAAGAATGAAATACATTTTTTCCGTTGTGGGTCTATTTCTAGGAGAGTATCTAAAAGTGTTTCAGGAGGTCGATTCGGGAAGTATGGAAACACCTTCTTAACATAATCTCTGGCCTGAAAAAAGTGAAACAGATGAGAATTGGGCAGTTGGAATTTAGATGAAAGTTCAGCGAAGGATGAAAAGATATTGTTGGTATAGAGGTCTTTTACACTCCTGATCCCCTTATTATGCCACAAGCTGAAAACTAAGTCCGTAACAGAGGGTTTAAAATTGCAATTTTTAGCTATGGGTATTTGTATCGAAGGTCCTTGCAGGCCAAGCTGCTTCCTAAATTGGCTCCAAATAGCTAGTGTCCCCTTAACTATGGGATTATCTTCTACTAGGGAGAGATGAAGAGGAAGCTGAGAACAAAGTAGTGAGGACAGAGAATAACAGCTAGATGCTCTTTCAATTTGCACCCAAGTGGGTGAAGCATTGCCATCGCACCTCCAGTATAAGAGTTTCTGTATATTAGCTGCCCAGTAGTATTGCCTAAAGTTGGGAAGGGCAAGACCACCCTCAGATTTTGGGGACTGTAGCACAGATTTACGAAGTCTAGCAGGTTTTTTGAGCCATAGAAACTGAGATATCTTTTTGTCCAGTTTATCAAAAAATGTCTTTGTTATCAGTATAGGAATATGTTGGAAAAGGTACAAAAATTTGGGAAAAGCAACCATTTTGACCAGGTTCACCCACGCTAATAAAGACAATGGTAATAAAGACCACCGGTCAAAATCTTTCTCCATGCTTTCTACAAACGGTAAAAAGTTCTTGTCCATCATATTAGTCATAGATGGACAGATAAAAATTCCCAAATAACAAAACCCTGCATCTGCCCGTTTAAGGGGTGAAACTAAACTAGGAAGATTTCTGGCCAAAGAGTTTACAGGAAATAATTGGCTTTTCTGGTAGTTGAGCTTGTAACCTGAAATTCTGCCATAGCGTTCTACGATGTCAAAAAGCACTGGGAGCGACATATGAGGATCTGAGATGTATAAAAGCAGGTCATCCGCATAGAGGGACACCTTATGGGTCACACCAGATCTGAGAATACCCTTAACCCCCTCCTCAGCACTCAACCAGATGGCAAGAGGTTCTACTGCAATAGCAAATTACAGGGGGGAGAGGGGGCATCCCTGCCTAGTGCCCCTTTACATAGGAAAGGATGAAGACAACAGATTATTTGTTTTGATGGAGGCAGACGGTGAGGAATACAATAGCTTAACCCAGAGGACAAAATCATTACTAAAGCCAAATCTGCCCATTACTTCATACAAAAAGCTCCATTCGACATAGTCGAATGCCTTCTCGGCTTCGAGAGATACCACTACTTCTGGTGATAAGCTACCTGGCGTATGAATAACATTGAGAAGCCTTCTGGTGTTATGGCATGATTGCCGCCCCGTCATAAAACCTGTCTGATCTAGCGAGATAATGAAGGGGAGCACTCGCTGTAGACGAGTTGCAAGAATTTTGGATAGAACTTTCACATCCACATTTAGGAGGGAAATGGGTCTGTAGCTACTACACAATAAGGGGTCTTTCTCACTCTTAAGAATCAGGGAAATTGTAGCCTCAGATAAGGTACTAGGCAGCGGGCGATTTTAGAAGGCCTCATTACACATATCTGCCAAAACAGGTGCCAGAAGATCCAGATTTGCCTTATAATATTCTGCGGAAAAACCATTGGGGCCAGGGGATTTACCAGAGTTTAAGGCCTTGATGGTTTCTTGCACCTCTATTATAGTGATAGGCCCACCTAGATCTCTCATCGATTCATTATCTATCTGTGGAAAGTTAATGCCATCAAGTATGTCCTGAGAAGAAGGCGGAGAAATGGAGGTATATAATTCTGAATAATACGCTGCAAATCTTTCATTTATCTTGCCATGATCAGAAAGAATCTCCCCTGTGGTCGATCTAATGAATGGGATTAGTTTGGAGGTTGCTCGTGCTTGGAAAGCTAAAAGCTTTCCGGCTTTGTCACCCGATTCAAAAAAGCGCTGCCTTACTGTATCTTAGTTAACTGAAGTAGTGCTGCTGTAGAGGTATTCAGGTTAATATCGGTTTGGAGTTTAACACGTTCACTATAAAGGTCAGGATTTGGGTTAGCTGCATATCTAGAATCAACTTCTTTAATCTTGTTCAGCAGATCATTGGTGTGGTGTAACCTTTTCTTTGTCAAGTTGGAAATAAAGCTAATAAGCTGACCCCTCATATAAGCTTTAGAGGCTTCCCAAAGCGTACTGCGTGAAATTTCAGGTGAATCATTAAGGTCAAAGAATAGTGAAAGCTGACTCTTTAAGAACTGTTTGTAGTCATCCTCAGCAAACAGTGTAGAATTAAACCTCCAAAATTTAAAACAGCGAGCTTGACAACCCAGCTTTATGTCTAGAGAGACTGGTGCATGATCGGATACAGCTATGGCGTGGTAATCACAGGCTTTTATTTTAGAAAGCAATCTGATATCCATAAGGAAGAAATCTATGCGTGTGTATGTACAATGGGCATGGGAAAAAAAGGAGAACTGCTTAAGTGTCGGGTTCCCATGTCTCCACGGATCCACCAGTCCCAGCTGAGTTTTAAAACCATTAAGGCATTTAGCAGCGTTAGATAATGAAACCATTCTATTTGACGACCTGTCTAAGAGGGTATCCTGGACCATATTAAAGTCTCCCCCAATGATTAAATAATAGTTTTCCACATCAGGCATAGATGAAAAAAATCTGGACACAAAAGTATCATCGTCCCAATTTGGACCATAAACACCAGCTAGTATCACCAATGAGTTTTGCAGTTTGCCAGTTACAATTATGAAACGGCCCTCGACGTCAGCTATTATTTTGTGTTGTTCAAACCTAATGTTATTACGGATAAGTATGGCCGTTCCTCTAGCCTTGGCATTAAATTTCGAATGAAATACATGGCTAATCCAACTCCTTTTAAGTTGCATTATCTCCCTACTACGCAGGTGTGTCTCTTGTAGAAAAAATACGTCCCCTTTAAGATGTTGCAAATGAGACATGACCGTAGTAATCTTGGTGGCATTTCCCAAACCTCTCACGTTCCAAGAAACAATCCTCAAACTATTGCCTGTGTTGGTCATACCTTTCTATTACTAAGGAGATATGTACGTTATGGTGTGGCAGTCCAACTCCTGATGACCGGAAACTTGCACTTGACATATCAGCAGCAGGCTGTAAAAGAAGGAGAAAAACAAGCAAACAAACAAAAAAAACAAACAACCCCCCCCCCCCAAAAAAAAACAAAGGGACACACACTCACATTCACATCTCCACTAAAAACACCCATCCCTGGACCTAAAACCCCTCTAAGGCAAAAGCAAAAGTTTAAGTGTCCATTGCACAGCAGGGAATTCGCTTTTTCCTGCAAGACCTTCATTTTAGACCATTGCTTTCCTTCTCCCACAACAAAATAGGTCATCTGTAGAAAAGCAACTAGTTCAAACCAAACAGCCACAATTTCAACCAATATGAATGTAGACTAAATTCTAATGAGCTCACTAACAGGCGTCAAGGTAACATAGTAAAATCTGGATATAGCATACTGGCTCTGAAAAAGTACTATACTAGTAATCCTAGTATTATAAAGTCCAGTCCCTGTGAAAATAGAGTCACGTCCGGAGCAATCAGTAGTAAACAGCGTGAATCCAACTAATAATCATTGCACTGACAAGCTTGAGCTGGGGGAATGAAGAGAGCCAATATAACGCCTTGCATCCTTAATCAAATTTTTTAAATATAAAAACCATATACAAGCAGCTAAAACAGCAACCAAAACTGCCTGAAAAGTAAAATGTGTCTGTGTATCACAGTTGTACCATGGATGCAGCAGAATTTCGACGCAGAGGCAAGGAGATGGTAGACTATGTAGCTGACTACCTAGAAGACATAGAAAAGCGGCCCGTCTACCCAGATTTGGAACCAGGATATCTTCGCTCTTTAATCCCAACTGAGGCCCCGCTGGAGCCTGAAAGTTACGAGGACGTTATAAAAGATGTCGAGAGAGTCATAATGCCAGGGGTGAGCTGACCAATTTTTTTGTTTTGCTGATAAACACAGTATTGTGTATGGATGTGTTTGTTTGTAATTGAGATAACTCTAAGGTAGAAAGCAATCCTGGTGTAGCAATTTAAATTTAGCAGATAATCTGAATTTGAGTGTTTGTTGGTTGCTTTAAAGGGTTGGTTGCAGGATATAAGGCTCAGGTGATCTTTTGTGCCAATGTAGGGTGGTCACCTAGTTGGTCATAATAGTAATAGTAATAATAATAATAATAATAATTTTCACAACCCAGTGAAGAATTAATCAGAATGGTTTATGTTTTTTCAGGTCACCCACTGGCACAGCCCATACTTCTTTGCTTACTTCCCAGCAGCATCCTCTTACCCCGCCATGCTGGCTGACATGCTTTGTGGAGCTATTGGCTGCATTGGATTTTCCTGGGTAACAAACACTTTTCTGTGTCTCTGCATCTGACTCAGTATGTCAATATTAGTTCATGTCTATATACAAATTCAGAAGTTTTGACATCCTCAGTGGTATTTTGGCCGTGTGGTTTCAGGCTGCCAGTCCAGCCTGCACCGAGCTAGAGACAGTGATGTTAGATTGGCTTGGGAAGATGCTGCAGCTGCCTGAGTGTTTTATAGCTGGGACACATGGCCGTGGAGGTGGTGTCATTCAGGTAAGGGTCATTTGTGTGTGCTTACTGCTTGTGTGTGCCACTATCAAAGAGTCAAACCAGCTTCCGTCCACTTTTACACTAGTCTGAAGATCAGTGGCTCAAATTTACAATTTTATCTGTATTTCTGTTTCCACAGTTTCTAAAAGTTTGGGGGCAGTTTGACTTTGAAGGTGTTTATATATCCAAATAATCTGGTTGCCCCTGTGCTCATATTCATCACCAGCTTATACTCTATTGATTTGCTGTCTTTGTCTCCGTCTGGCTCAACCCAGCAGAAAATTGGCAGGAAATTGCCTTTTAATATGTCATCCACAGGCAGGCAGAGATGACAGTGATGGTGCTAGGATTGTTTCGTGAGGAAAAAGGCTAAGCATTAGTTTGGTGTTCCATTGACAGAAACACAGAAGCAATAGCAGAGGATACACTCTATGCGCGTGTGTGTTAATGGGCTGCTGAATGGGGGAGCATGAGAGCGCACTCTGACGACAGATCATTTCATGCCTCTATTGTGGCCGCCTGAGTGTGAGGGCGTGTTTATGTGTGCGTGCTCATCTGGCTCATCTATGTTTTTGTTTCTGTCTTGCCTCTCTCCTTTTTTAGCACGGCTTACCGGCTCACTATGGCAACGAATGGGGCTCTTCTCACTGCAGCAGGGCTAATGGGTGTTGTGACAGCACATTGCCAACCTATTATTATAAACCTTATACCAGCACAAAGGGGAAATGGGATGGTTTTAAAAAAAGCCTCTTGTGACTTTAGAGTTGCCTTTCTAACCTGTGTGAATCATGAGACTTTGATGGCAGAGAAAAATACTACTTTAAAAGATTACAGATGCTAATTAACTAATACCTTAAGTAAAAAAAGTGTCTGTGTGTTTGTGTGAAAGAGAGAGAGAGAGAGGCTATTGTACATTTATTTCAAAAGTATGTTAAATTCTTAAAGCTATATCTTACAGTAGTGATTTGTAATGAGAGAATGAGCAGGAAGTACACTTGAGTACATTTTGAAGACTGAGGGTCTCTTTCATTGTCTGCTTCACATGGCTTTTCTTTTTGGTTCAGTTCCATGAAAACCTGTCTCAGATATGTTGATTGGGCGATACTCTGGATCCCCAATATCTTAAAAGTAATTTTTCATGTTACTCTTACTCTGCATTTGTTTTGACACAAACTGCATGCACTGGAGTTTGTGTCTGAAATACCAAAATAAACAAAAATTCAACCAAAGGGTTCTGGGACAAATTTCCTTAATGATCTTCAAAGCTAACATTGGAATAACACGATCTATCCGAGATCCAGACTCAATCAGACTCAAGCAGAAAATGGTGGAATAATGTACATTTATTAGATAAGCAAAAACTAACTAGCAGATTGATGCAGTGGAAATAGAAATGCAGGAAGTGAATTAAATTAATTTCACTCAGTTCAGTTCCTTTTAACTCGGTTCAACCAAGTCGGGTCATGTTTACAGCAGCTACGAAGAATTTTTCCAAACATCTTTTCCCCACCAATTTTCAGTTCCTCCTATAGGATTCCAAGGTGCTCCCAGGCTAGAGGGGAATTCTGTGAGCACATCTGACATAACCAGACTTTCTTTGAAAAAGCTGGCTTTACAAAACCTAAAACTGGATATCCCAACAGTGGTTGTCAACTTTTTTCTTAACAAAGGGTTTTATCTTAAGGCACTGTCCCCGCTCATATAAAAAATTTTGACGCATCATTTAACTCTTCTTCAGTTCAAAATGGACCAGCTGAGTGCTGCCTGCTTCAGTTACAGAAATTATCAAAGGAAATGGTGACAGAAATATAAAATAAGAATATAAGATGTATCAGAGCTCAGAATCTTTAAATGTGAATGTGTGAGAAATGTGATTTCCACAGTGCCTCATACGACAGTTTTTTTTACACAGTTTGTTCAGTTACAGAGAAATAGTATGGAGTAAGATAACTGTCAAATTGTGCACACACCTTTTTGACAGTTATCTTACTCCATAAGAGCTGGTGACACAATTGTCACTGGCAGCCAATTCATTTCGCAAAAGGAAAGAAATCCCTTCTACAGGTAGTTCCAGCTTCACATCCATTTACGTGTCACCTTATACCAATTCAAATCTTCAAGTGAACTTAAATTGGCAACATTCTCAATACCATTTCACTCATAAGAAATGAGTGGCTTGACTCATAGCCATAATTGCGCACGCATACACGCACGCACACACACTTGCCTTTTTGTGGCACTTTGCTGGACCTTTTATCTGAAAACCCTTTTGCACATGCAGACTCACTAACCCAGTTTTTATGAGGTATGTAACCACCTGACTGGCAGAAAGTTTTTAAACTCCTCCAACATGAAATTGCACAGGATCTCAAAAGAACCAATCAGAACCCATGCACCAGCAATTAAAACAATTCAGCCCCTTTGCAAGACTTCACATGTGATTGGTTAGCCTTCCCACATTCATACCATAAAATACAGGCAATATGCTTCTGGTGAAAGGCTAGATTAATAGCTTACCTACAAAAGCCCTTTCATACTGATTTTCCTATATCCAGTTATTGACCTGTAGCCAAGATGTATGTCCAAAATCATAAAATCGCACTTATTACTGATTACTTCAGCTCACAAGCTGCTTTGATGACATAGCACACCAGTGTTTAACTGAAAACCTCTCACTCCAAAAAGCAGGACATATGTTTCTAAGCATATCCAAACTCAAAGCAGAGATCTGACTGATATAGTCAGTTACCCTTTATATAATAATCATTTTACAATCCACTATATGGTTTACATTATATAATAGAGATACTGTATAAAGCTCTACCACATTCACTCCTCCCACTCACCCCTTTTAGTTATATTCAAAGAGATTCCCTGAATGAAAAAAGTTTAAAAACACAGCTGATATAAGTCTGTCTGGTGATTTGAGCTTATTGATTGGATGATTTGAGCATTTCATTGATTTTCTTGTGATAATGCCTCCACACACCTCAGAAGCCATGCTTCACTCTATTATCTAGCTCAAAAAAATTGCCACTATATCAGCATGGCTGGTTGATGACGAACAACATTTTCAAGCAATAATTTATAAATGTTTTTTTTCTGTGCTAAAGACATGAAGCATGCACAAAAATTTAGATGTGCAATAAAAAACGTTTTTTATTTCAATTTATGGAGCCTGGCTGTTTACTGCTCTGCGTGTGAGAGCAAGAATTTTAAAAAGAATACTAAAATCTGCTGGAACCCGATGTAAAGAAGCTAAAACATACTGAACACTGCCTAATTTTTTTACAAGATAATGCTTCACAACCTCCTTAATTCTCCAACAGGGCACAGCCAGTGAGGCCACCCTGATGTCCTTGCTCGCTGCCCGCTGTAAAGCAGTCAGGCGGATTCAGGCGGCCAACTCCAAAAAATCTGAGTCTGAAATCCTTTCCAAGCTGGTGGCATACACATCTGAGCAAGTAAGAACAAAAGATCATTCCAGTCTCCTTCATGTGTTATTTAAGGTGAATCTTGAACTCGCTCATTTGTCTGATTTGATCAAAATGACTGATTACATGTTAGTTTTTTGTTTTTTTGTTTGTTTTATTATTTAACAGTTTATTATTAAAATTGCAGTCACAGTGTTTACATTTAGACAAAGTTTACAAATAATTTTTTAGCTTTTCTATACGACACAAGACCTTAAAGCTAAGTACCTGCAGATATATTAATTAACACAATAGTGATATAAAGATAAAATGAAATGCATTACCAATAAAGACTCTCTGTAAGTAGACCTAGTTAAACAGCAGTCCATGTGATGTCAGTGGTCACGTCAGTAACAGTAATCTAGTAAGGCAGAGGGTCAGCCAGGCAGTAGAAGCTCTGATCAGGTTTAATACCAGGCTGACTTTGTGATTGGGTTAGTGAGTGGCCTGAGGGCCATGCAGACCTTTGCAGGGAGTTGAGTGATTTTTGTCTACTGCCTGTTCAGGAGCAGCGTCCAACATATGCTTTCCCTACGTAAATAGTTATTTGTTTAGCGGTAATATCTTGTAGATAATTCAGAATTTATTGATGTGTGCCGTTTGGTATTGTGCACCGGTAGACAAAAATAAAACAAAATGAAAAAAATCTTTGTGAAGTCTGCGTCTTTAGTTTCTGTAACTTCATTTTTGCAGCATAATTGAAATAATATTAACTACTCTGTGGTGCATATGGTTAGTAGTTGACTAAAAGACTTTGAGTCACAATAATGTTTAACTTTATACACTGCAGTTTAAAATGCTTTGCTCTTTAAATTTAATCCTGCTTAACATTTATTGTAGAAAATCAGCTTCGTATTTGACCAGTGTATGATTCATTTTAATAAGCTGATGGTCTACATTTGTTATGAGACTTGACACATACACTATCATCTACTTTAACCTTTTGCCTACATAATAATCACATAAAATCATTTAGTATCCATAAATATGAACTTAGCTGTTAGGATGGGAGGTTTATGCTGTTCCTCAAAGGACCTTGTGTTCTAACAACTTGATTAAGTTCTCACTTACATGTATGCTGGATCTCTTTCCTCCTCAGGCTCATTCTTCAGTGGAGCGTGCTGCTCTGATTGGAGCGGTCATGATGAGGAAGGTGCCTACAGACAAGCATTATGCGGTCAGAAAGGAAACGCTTCAGAAGATGGTGGAGGAGGACAAAGCAGCTGGACTCATCCCTTTCTATGTAGGAAAAGACAAAAGTCAACATTCATTCATTTAACTACCATGCAGACAGACACACACAGCTATAAAAATATTGTTAATTTTAACATGGAATTAAAATGACTGTCATTGCTTTGCTTTTTGCTACTAAACCTTACAACCAGCTGAGCAACAAGTGAGTAAGCTGTTAGCCACAATGATACAATTAGCCTGTGATGCAGCTGTACGCAGCCTGAGGCATCTGCTAAAGGATAACATTGTTTCTGTTGAGCATAATGTATGTCTATCTGGTTAAGGACAATAATCCCTGGCTCATCTGGACCTGCAGCTCGCTATCAGTGAACAATATCAGCGAGGCTGCAGTGGGCCAGCAGCTCTGAATCCTCAGTGTGTCAGAAGTGATACCATGCCTTTGAACTATGTTTAAGAAATGAGATAAAAGCATTACGTTACAGCAGCTTTTTTCTTGGACATCTGTTATGTGACAGTGAAAATGGAAAACGACACGAGAAACACAGCATGTTGGGGTGTCCATAATTTGCCTGTGTATGTTTCAGTTCTGTGCGACGCTTGGCACCACTCCATCTTGTGCTTTTGATCACCTCACTGAGCTGGGGCCCTTATGTGAGTCAACAAGTTGCCGCCACGCACACTCAGTTTCTTTGTTTCACAAAAGAGAAAAGGACAGTAAAGCTCTACTGGCTTAATTTGTTTTGTAGCACACAAGTAAATCCTTACAAGCGTGCTGTGACTGTTTGATTAAATAAAGACCAGGATAAAACAAGGACCAGAAATGCAGAGGAAAGCACAGTTTCAAATATTAAAAAAACAGACTTCATGAATTTGCTGAGAAAGAACAAAAACTTCATCATTCTGTCCATTTTACAAATAGCGTCTGTTAATTTTTTATAATGCTCCAGTATAGTATATGTATCTATAGTTATTTATACAATAAGATTTCCTTCCCCAGATTGTTGAAAACAGTGTTGTTTTACAAACTTTTATAACCTCTCATTTTCTTGTCCAGGTAATGAGGAAAATATGTGGATGCACATTGATGCAGCATATGCTGGGAGTGCATTCATCTGTCCCGAATTCAGACCTTTACTGAATGGCGTCGAGGTGAGAGCTTTCAAAAAATTTGTTTTCAAATTGTGTTCATATGGTGCTTTAGCTCCTCGTGAAAATTCTACAATCAGATTGCAGCATTTTAACTTTAATCCTCCCAGCGCGGTGTGCCGGACATGACTAATGTGGTTTCGTGCGATTAATGTGGTTTAATTGTGGTCAGAAAATTTAGGTGCTGCTGAACCTGCACGTGACATATCGGCCATTATATCTATGAAAGGAAACACTAACCGTATACTGTTTGAAAAGGGCATAGCGTTAATGTCAGAGAGGAAGCGTGCAAGACGGAGTATTAGACTGAACAATCAGCATAAACCGCTGAGCATCAATCTGCCTTTTGAGGCTGCCGAGGCAGCTGTTGCTCCCCAAGCTGTGCAGAGACACAGAGATAAGGAAAGAGTAATTTCCTGAGGCAGCGTTGGACCTTTATATATCACTGTTTATTAGACACACAAGTTCAAACAATGTTGGTGGGGAGACAGAGAAAACAGACTTAACTGTAAAAGGGCCGACTGTTGTTTTCATCCTCTCTCTCTCACTGGCTGTTGTCTATGTTGCTTTTGGATTTGTGCCAATAACACACTTTCTTCCAGATTATTATCGTGTTAGAGTTTATTATTTGAATGTAATTGGCGAAAATGTTCAGAGTATTTCCTTGAAGACATGAAGGTGGAAAAGTTTCTCAAATGTATTTAAGCCGTGTGTAACAATAGCCAGAATTCACTTACAGTACAATATTTGTATGACGTAAGTTTGAAGCATTACAAGGTCAGTGAAAATGACCGGATGAGGGCATGCAGAAGAAGAAGCCCAGTCCTTTTTTGGATGAGAGAGCAGCCCTGCTGAAGCAATGGTTGCTAGGATATGAATGATGGGCAAGCAGGCAGTCCCCCCCCCCCCCCCCCCCCCCGAATCAGTCAGCATGGCAACTGTCAGCCACGGGTTTGTATCACATCATCGCTCTGTGCTGTCTTATTGCATTTGTGGAGGTAGGGAAAAGGATATTACAGAAGATAGCCAACAAAAAGATAAGAGCAGATTAGGACTGGTTTGTCTCTCTTTGAATAAACCTTGCCAGTAAAGGGTTATTTCCAATGTATTCTGCAAGCGTGATGGCTGGATCTTCCTCTTTTGCATTTCAAATAAACTGTGACACCTTTAGTCCAGATAATACTGTTGGTGACAGAATTTTCTTTGCATCAGTAATGCTAAATAAATGTGGATTGGGGAGCATGTTTTGCGAGAACACGCTTTTAACATTTTTTTTTGCTCCCCAACTGCGTTCTTCAAACTTTAGTGAAGCCCCTAATATTATCACATTTATATAAATCTGTATAAATGCAAGTGAAAAACAGGGCAGATTCATCACTAATTTGTTGTTGTTTATTTTAAAGTTTGCAGACTCTTTCAACTTTAACCCACACAAGTGGCTTTTAGTCAACTTTGACTGCTCCGCAATGTGGTAAGATGTCCAACACACATCAGATATAACTGTAGCAATATTTATACAAGTATTATTTGGGTAACAAAGGGAGGATAACCCACGCCATTTATAGTATCCAGCACTGGTTTCTGTTTTTAGAATATTTGCCAGTCTACCTTAACAGTGACACATGCTCCCCTAAAGAAACAATGACTGCTGATATCCATCTACACCTCAGTCATTTGCACAGTAAAAATAGACCCACGCCTTCCACCTGCCTCTTCTGTCAGCATCCACAAAACGAGACATGCGCTTCACAAGATGGAAAAAGTTGACCCCCCCCCCCCCCAAAAAAAATGTCCTGTGTGGGGTGTAAATGTCTTAGAACACATCAAAAATCTCATATTTATGCAAACATGGAAATTATTAAAAAGTTATAAAGTTTACAGCTATTTTCAAAACAGGGAAATTTTAATTGTTCTTAGCAGAATGGGGCTCTCTCAGCTTCACATGGCAAGACTAAAAAAAGAGTGCATGGGACTACAAAAACAGGATTGGATCCACCTTTCAGAGAACATTAAAGAGAACAACAGAAAAGCAACTCCATCACAGTTACATTAAGGAACATGAGATGCTAATCATCCAAAGTCCTGTAAAAAAAAAGATACTTGTGGTCTTTAAACTGTTGGCCTGATAGAATTGTTTTACTATGAATGGTGAAAACCCTCTTTAGCTTTGACTATATCCTGATCAAGCAGGCATTCTCAAGAGACAGTGCTGCCTCCTGTGGTTTGCATCTGTGTGAAGAATTGTAACAGAACACTGAGCTTGAAGACTTCATGAACATCTTTGCAAGAATTACTTGAATAATAAAGAAAACAGAGGAAGGCTGGCTGTCATGGAACTTTCCTCCAAAGTTAGTCACTTAACATTTCTGGGATACTTGCGCACAGAGAAAGCCAAAGTATTGCTGTATTTTATTATTATTTTTATAGGATAATAGAAATGATCAGGTTAGGAAAAACTTCCACAGCCACAGTGAAAGCACATCAGCCCTACTACAAAACCACAGGGTGCTCAACTAGTCTACTAGATATATTGTATATTATGTGAAATTTACATTTCTTTGTTTTGCAAGATAAACACTCAATGATTTTATCAGTAACATCTACATACGCATATAGAGGCCTCTTTTCAGTAACCACTTCAGCGTTGCAATAATATGACTGTGCTACTAATTAACCATTATGAAAAGTCTAATTAATCAGTAGAAAAACCCCTTTGCAATTATGTCAACACAGCTTAAAACAATAGTGCTGATTAAAGAGGTTTTCTCACTTGAAGATTTCAGACAGTGATGTCGGGACAAAACTGAGGAAGCTGCCTTTAACCAGAATAGAATGAGAAGTAAAAAAACAAAAAAGAAGAGAGAAGTGGGATCTGCAGGTGCACAGCTGAGCAGCAAGACAAGTGCAGCTCTCCTGAACTCTCAGCCTCATTAAATCGTACCCGCAAAACACTTCATGAATTCATTTATTAAGCATGAAGGAGGAAGTGTGCTGTTTGGCTGTGCTGTGGTCATAAAGTGGGAGAAAATCTGTCACATCACGGTGCCATCCTGTATCCTGTGGAAACTGCTTGAGTAGAGACAAATTCCTCCTGCAGGATAATAACATTTTCAAACTATATAAGAACTATTTAGAGACACACTCAACTGGTATTCTGTCTATAACAACCAGTGCATCAAATCTCAGTGATACTGTTTAAGAAAGCATGAGCTGATTTTCTTACAATATGCCCAGCTCCAATGCCAAGGAAAGGAAATGAAATTTTAAAGTATTGTTATTTCAAATATTCACTTTGCAACTCATTGATGAATGAAAGTGAAGTTTTCCTTAAAATCTTTTGTGGGTAACCCCAAATGTTTGAGCAGCAGTAAAGTAAAACACCCAATTTTGATATGAATGTCTGTGAATAGTGTGATTTTTGGATAAGCCCTGCAACAGGCTGGCAACTTGTACAGGGTGCACCCTGCCTCTGACCCTGTGATAGCTGAGATAAAATCCAGCCTCACCGTGATCCTGAAAAGCGGAAGAGGATGGAAGGATGAATGGATGGATGAATGGATGGATGAATGGATGGATGGATGGATTAATGATCTAGTAAGATGTTTTAGTCTTGTTGATATCCATCCACAGGGTGAAGGAGAGAGCAGACATCATTGGAGCCTTTAAAATGGAGCCACTTTACCTGAAACATGAAAACCAGGAATCAGGTAGTTATTTCCTCTGAAAAGATCTTAGTTAGTCAGTGAGCTTTGGGTGTAGACCTGGGACTGAGACTGTGGGTTAAAAGAGGTTGTTTGTGCCATCTTAAATATTTTTCTATTTAATCTTACCTGAAGTCGACGGTACCTGTGTCCTAATTCCATCAGTATACTACAGTCCTGTCTCAGAGATTTAGATAAAAACAAACAAAAAAAAAACATGTCAAGATTTAACCAAAGAATCTCCCATAGCGTGATTCTGCATCTGCTTCATCTTTGTGTGTCTGTGCAAATTCTCCTATGGCCTGCAGATGGGCTCAGATTTTCACTATAATTTACTTGTCGAGCAGACAAAGAGAAAGACTGAGAGCTGCAGTGCCTCCCATCACTGTGAGGCACCTTGCAGAAGCGTTTGCGCATACAATCTGGACTCTTCAATCTAATTAGTGGTTATTAGCACAGGCATCTATTCTGCACAGATGAGCTACCTGTGATTAGTGAGATGGACGCTGTGAGTGCAGTGACAGCAACACCTGGACAATCAAAGATGTGGCAAGATAATAGCAAAAAACAACAGTGCTCTGCTGCAAGTTACGATCTGTGGTGTGTTGTTTTCAGAAAATACAGATCTTGTATCTGTTCTTATGAAATTTCATTCTTTCCTGTTCACACAAACATGTTAAGAAAATGTAGCGATTGCACTTATGGCTCTTATAAAACAGAAAAGTGTGGCAGACACAGATAGTGTGAGGGGGTTTGTATTAATAATGAACACTATTAGTGTAACACTGATACTCAAGTGTTGTATATATAAAATTAAGACTGTGAACATGTAATGACAACATTATCTGTTTTCTATGAACAGGACTGGTGACAGATTACAGGGTGAGATGAAATATTATTATTATAATTGATCATAACATAATAAAGGCAAACATTGTGGTAATAACTGTTCCATCCTACAGCACTGGCAGATTCCACTGGGAAGGAGATTTCGCTCGCTGAAGATGTGGTTTGTCTTTCGTATGTATGGGCTCAAAGGTCTGCAAGCTCACATACGCAAGGTAAGCACCCAAGAAAAGGATCTTCCTCACTTAGCACTGACAAACAGGAATGTGAAGAGTAGTCCAAAATAACGATTCCTCAAAATTCCCAACATTTATGGGTAAAATTTGAATGAATAAGGTCATTTATTTTTCATCTCCATTTATCGATCCCCTCCTTATCTACATCTCAATCACTTCTGAAAGAGAACCGAACAGTTTAGGCAATCACATGTGCCTTTATGGTACATGCCATTGCTATCCTCCTTCCCGGAACTCCCTGCTCCTAATCCTTCTTACCACTAAAGTCCCATCATTGCCCTCCCCTCCTCATCTATCTCTTCATCGGCATAATTATCCCTGCAGTCATGTATGTCAGGCCTGTATTTTCTATTTAAAGCTATATTTCCTTTCCCAACCCTGCACGTGCCTTTTTGATGCGTGACCTCTGCTTGGCTCTCTCTTCTTCTTCCAGTCTGCTCTGTCAATCAAATGAGCCTGTTTTATGTTTATGCTCCATTTTAAGTAAAGTGCCAGGAAGTAGCATTGAACCCTGCAGCTGTCTGAAACAGCAGAATATTAATAATATGTACAAAAAGTTCTGCCTGGCATATAGTAAGCAGCAGGACAGGTCACTGCAGTTTAGCTTTGTAAACAAACGCAGTGACACTGGATTATCTGTTGGGATTTATGAGACGAGATGATGGTCAAGCAGTTGCTGTGCATTTATGCCTGAGTGTTGGCTTTATTTAAGAGGAACCAGCGGGGGGAAGTGCAGCATTTCAGGATGCAACAGTGGAGTCTTTGATCTTAAATGGATAAATTGTGCTTTAGAAGCATCTTTGATAAGTGCCATGTTTAAAAAAAATCAGTGTGAGGGAGATGACATTTTGAGAGCAGGCTTTGATAAAGGCTATTTCATGGGTGCTGAGTCCAAATTTTGACTGATTTGAGCTCACCAGGAACTGTCTCCTCTAAAATGTGAAATATCACACTGCATGCTTTTTCTAATCAGATGAATTCTGTTATTGATGAATGCATGTACTTCACAGTAAGGAGCGATGCTCTGCTAAGAAAAAGGGAAAGAGTTTTAATTTAAAAACCTAAAGGAAAAAGTCTTCCAATATATTTGGTCTTCAGTATTGTTCTATGTAACAAGCAACACTGCCACCTAGTGGAAAAAATACAAATGACAGCCAATGTTGTTTGAAAGTGAAAGATTTTTTTAAAGCAAATGCTGGATAAATAAATAAAAAGTGAAAAATAACTGTAGGTGTACTTTTTACTGCTTGTACAGTATATCACTGGATACACTTTGTGAATGGTGCATGAATCTATACACATAATTTACGTTTTCTGTTACAGCAAGTGGGCCTGGCCAAGGAGTTTGAGAGTCTGGTGCGAGCAGACAAAAGGTTTGAGATCTGTGCTGAAGTTGTCCTGGGATTGGTCTGCTTCAGGCTCAAGGTAACAACACCTGGCAGTACAGAACTACTGTATGACCCATTACAAAAAGTAAAAAGGAACATTAAAGGTTTACATGTTAGCATCTTGTTTCATATGACATAACATACAGCCCTATGTGATTTTTTAAAAAACATTTCTACTTTAAAAACTAAATTTAGATTCAGTCCTGAGTGTTTATTTGTCATATCTGTCACAATCTACAATCAAAGTAATATATTGATTCAATCCTATTATCATGTGCAACTCTGTTTCTCTAATTGTAACCCTGCTACCATATCATTTTTAATAAAATAATCAAATAGCTTTCTTAGCTATCTGTTGTCTTTGTAACAGTTTGAAGGTTGATATGCATATCCTATTTAAGCAAAGATTTGGAAATAATGACTGAAATTAATTAAATGGTATCTGACTATCTTTAATGTAATGGTCAAGGATTTATTAAACAATAAAATCTACTTTTTCAGGTTACAGTGTATTGGTAACATGGTTGCACCAAGCACAGCACACAACAATAAAAGTACCTCATAGAGGTGTGCATTTAATGCCTGAGCTGAACAAATCAAATGTTTTAATGATTGTTTGTTTTTGTTAAATACACAACAGAATTTTACAAAATAAAGGATCCATGTTTTCTGTTTCTTTGTTTTTTTACTTTTTTTACATTTTTTTTTTTACAAGTGAAATAGATGGTCTCTTCATTGATTGTGCAAATGGGGCACCTTTAGAAAAAAATAGTGGACATCCTGGGTGGGGTTCAGGGATACCTGTGGAGTAAATGGTTCCGTTAAAACTACAATATAATTTTGTGACAATGAGCACATTGCTGATAAAAGTTAGCAGTGCAATTCTAAGTGAATATACGGGAGAGCTCCTTGTGCATGGGAGCTTGCAAACATAAATACAACAGATAAACACAGTCTCCTAATTACCAAGTAGTAGTAGTAGTATGGTGTATATTTAAACAACCTGATCCTTAGCCCTTCCTTGCTGCCTCCTCTCAGGGTCCCAATGAGCTGAACCAGGAACTGCTGAAAAGGATCACCAAGACCAGAGAGATCCATCTGGTGCCTTGCCAGCTCTCGGGCCGCTTTGTCCTGCGCTTTGCCATCTGCGCCCGCACTACAGAGTCACGCCACATCCAGCAAGCATGGCAGCACATCACACAACTGACATTTGAGCTTTTGCAGGAAGCCGGTCATTAACCAAAGTGCCGGAAAGGGGTCGTCCACCCTGAGCCCCAAATGAGAACCAAAGTTGGGACCGAAGTTTGATGGAGTTTAAAGATGTAAAATGCCATAAAGGGAATGTAAAGTAATTTCAGACTTTATCTAGCAGGCACTTGTGCTTCTGTCTGCAGTAAAGAATCCAGTCTAGTTATCAGTGGTAAATATTTTGCATATTTTTTTGATGTTGCAAATTAATGTATGTGTATGCATAAACTTACTAATTACTACAGATCTACAAAAAATAAAATATGCAGAGTTCTAAATATAAGAGTTTATATCTGCACGTTCTCCCTCTGTTGACTTAATGTCGTCTCTCACTGATAAGTAATCGTGTTATTGTCCACATATCGTGCACTTGTCTATGCCGGCTCTGTGTCTTCTGTGTGTAAAATGTGGTTTGGGGTAAATTGGGGTGTTTTGTGTGGTTGAACTGAGGTTAAATTATTTTTGAGTTTTGCAAAGAATGTATCGTGCACTTTGTGAATTTATGAGTCAGTGTTTGTCTGCAGCTTTCTTTTTAGCTTCCAGAGCTATAAATGAGTGATATGGGAGGGCTTCATCAAGTGTCAGGTTAAAGATTTCTGATATTGCTCGTAGTGATTAGGTTAAGTGCACTCATTTATTTATGACCCAGTTTGCAAAAGAAGTATTTTTTTTTATATATATTTAATGGCAGATTATACAGTGTCTTATGACAGTGGGTCAGTATTCCCTAACAGCAGCACAAAGCAATCACTCAATCAAAGCAATCACTGTGAGTGGGAATAAAATTAAATTATGCTCCTTTGGGGGCTTTCCCCCCAGTGTTCAAATATACTATATTTCACTATAATTCTGTGCTCAGACAGAAAAAAATGATCAAGATGAAGGTTTTAAACCTAAATTCTGTCAATTTATTAAATTATTAAACATTCCTCGACTGCTTGCTGTCTAACATTGATTTTGTGTTCATATTTCGCTTGAGTGTAGCAGAAAATAGGATCCCTAAGATTCACTACATTAGTGTCCTGTTATGTATTTTTAAGCCTGGAGATTCGAGATAAATTTTCATAATGAACAAATGTGACTAAATCTGACTAAACCATTATGGTTTGTACTCAGCTGACCCCTTACATCTGGCTTTTCAGGAAATATAGAAATCTGTTCTCTCACATCACCGTGCATTGCTGTAATTTCAGATGATTGTGTTAACTTCAGTGGCTGTTTCTGATCCAAGTGTTTGCTCATTGGCTAGGCTGTGGGCTGCATACAGTGGTGTGAGTTATTTTTAATAAAGTCTGCTGTAGTCTGCATGGTGTAACTTTTCAATCCCCGTTCAAAGTTTACAATACAATCTGATTTCCTCACTTTGTGGGGTGCAGTTTGGCACATGACATGGGTAGCACGCACAAATGTCATCAAACTACCAGACACAGTCAGTGGGTTTGTTTCACTATATTACTGAAGAGCAGTAAAAAGCTACAGCTTCATATTTCCATGTTGTCTCTCAGCAGAGATGTACACAATTAAAAACAATAAACACACACGTGCGTGCACACATAAGCAAACAGCAGTGCTTGCAAATCAGCCTCCTCTGAGCATCTTAATCCCTGGAGACAAAGGCTGGCCTTAAATACAGATGAGTATTAGATGTTAATTCTTAGTCCCTTCAGCATTACTGGCCAGCTCATTTGCTTGCAGCAAAACTATACATTTAGATCATTCTACAGGCAACTGTGATACAACAACAGTTGTAGAGGAAGTTTTCTCTTTAAAATGATACTTCTTGGAAAATTTAAAGGGGGAAAAGGGCCACATGGTCTGTCTGTTCAGATTAACCTGTAAAACATGATAATAGGACATGTGAGACATAACACTACTGCTTGAGAGGTCTCAGTTCAAGTGCTTACGCTGGAGAATTTCACCTGTATCGACAGTATGAATAAAATATGTGCTTCACAAGCACTCGCTTGACTTGAGGGAGATGTCAGCTCTTAAACGCTTAAATGCACACAGTGGGGATAAAACAAAAGATGCATTTAGGGATTTTTTCAAATGGATATTTTTTAAATGTTTGTGGATTTTCATTGGGAGAAAATGTTTTTGTCTCCAGTGAACAATTTTTTTTTTTTTTTTTTTACATAATCTGCATTTTTATTTGTTTTCACTGTGTCCATTCAATAGAAAATGTTAGTTAAGTTCTGATTTCCAAAGGCAATATCATTTAAGAGAACATTACTGTGTGATAATGAAGTGATAATCTTAAATCTTGAAGAAGGAAAAAGCAGCTGAATCAAATGAGGCTTCAAATCCTGTATGACTGCGATAACAGCAAAACCTGCATATGTTCTGCTTCTTCATTATCCTTTGAAGGGTGCTTTTATATTATCACAGCTGTTGACTTCTCTGAGTGATTGTCTCAATCTTCAGATGCTTTTAGAATCACTAAAGGTCTTACAATAATAATTAAACATTTATTTGAGCACTTGCGGAGGAGGGGGTTGATGCAAGTAATTATTTTACTGGTTGTTTTTTTTTTTTTAATCACTGTTGGTGATTTTACATGCAGTTTGATGATGGCAGTATTGCTGTTCCCCCTCAGTGTGCAGGTGTGTAACAAACACAAACCTGTTTTCATGCATGATAAATGTTTCTGGGCTTGCATTTTGCAGTTCGTCCACAAGGGGGTGCCAGTAAACACACCAATCACAATTTATAGCAACTAACAGCTACACAGTAGTCACTGATCCATCCATCTTCTTCTTCTGCGTATCCTTTTCAGGGTCGCAGGAAGGATGGAGCCTATTCCAGCTTATACAATAACATCTTTAAATTATGCTTACCTTAAAGTCTCCTGCCTTGAAGAATTACAGAGAAACACAGAAACTGCAACAAATTTTTCCAGCAATAGATGTTTGTATGGCTCCTTTACATAACCATAGAAAACGACTCACTTGATTTGGTCATGGCAGTGAGTATGTTATTTAAATATTTTCAATTCAATTCAATTCAATTTTAATTCATATGGTGCGAAATCACAACAACTGTTGACTCAATGTGCTTTAGAATTGCAGGTAAAGACCCTACCATATTATTGAGACGTTTTCTTAAAAGTCTTCTTTTCCACAAGTCAGCAATAACATGCACATGACTTTTGATCGTACAGATCTCAAGTGGCCACGGGTAGAAAAATCACTACAATGTGAAAACTTATCTCAGGGACTCACATGCTATCAAATCTCTATTAAAAGTTTCAAAGAAAGCTCTTCATTTGAATTCAGTAACATTTTAACGCTGAAATCACGAATAACAACCACACAAACCTTTAAGGGAAACTTGAGTCAAGTCACTGCATGAATGTGCTGATTTATGATTGCACGTAGTTTGCTTCTTATCTTGAAGCACCTTAGGAAAGGTTAGCGTGCTTGTTTGTAGGTGTGCCAGAGAGATAGAGAAAGAGGGGGGTAGTGACGTCACTGATCTGACATAAAATGTCTTTCAGGATAACAAATGTTTTTTTGTTAAATAGAAAGCTGACATAAATTATTTTGTTAAAGACATTTCTTCCTTTGTGGTCCATACCAGGTTAACACAAACTAGGTGGTCCAGTGTCTTGCTGTTAATGCCATCTTTATGCCAGAGGAGCCTATTACCTTTGCCTGCTCAGTGATGCTTTGGCACCTTTATAGTGGGAAGTAAAAATGTTTGCAGATTCTTTGTTGTATGAGCTCATTTTTTTCTGTTTTCTGGATGGTAGAGAATCCTGTCAGAGCTCCTAACTTAACCCAGACATTTCTGGAAAGGAGTCCTAGACTGGGAGCGATTGAGGAAAATTCTTAATGCATCCTGGAGAAAGAACAGGACCAAAGCTTTTATCGTAGCCAGGTGCTGGGTACGATGCATTCTTTCAAAGGGTGTGATTGGTTGATTTAAAAAAGAAAGAAAAGAATGGGCATAGAAATGAATTCAACAGAGCTAACTGTTGGATTTTGTCTCTATTAAGAGATGGTGAAAGAACCGTGTGTTGTTTTTTTTTTTATGTAAAAAGCATTTGTGTTCTAACAACACAAGACTGAAAAGCTCAGGAGACCCAGTAATTACACCCCCCTTCAAAAGTATTGGAACAGTGAGGCCAATCTCTTTATTGTTGCTGTAGACTGAAAACATTTGAGTTTGACATAAAAAAAAATCAATGGGACCAAAGATCAAGCTTCTTTTATTTCCAGGTATTTACATCTGGATCTGATACAGTTCAGAAGATAGCACCTTTTGTCCGAAACCACCCATTCTTTGTTTTGTTTTGGGGTTTTTTGGCGTGGGGCGGAGGGTTACTCCTTTCAGACTCCTCTTTACATGTAAAATGCATGTTCTAAGTCTGGAGACAAACTAGGCCAGGCTAAAACCTTCCACTTCCTGCCCCTGATGACTGCAATCGATGTAACAGGATGCACCTGTCAGTCACATGTTCCAATATTTTTGCTAACAATAAAAATGGGTATGTTCAGACAAAAGGTGCTATCAGATCCAAATGTGAATACCTGGAAATTAAAGCCAAGATGTTGATTTTTTTTTTCTCATATTGATTTATTTGATGTCAAACCCAAATGTTATCAAAACCAGGAAAAAGCAGAGGCAAAAACAAATGACAAAGCAGGGTTAGGCACATGGAAATTCCAGCACAGTAGACAAGAACAGTATTGTTGAAGTGCTGGGTACGTAAATAAAAGCGAGCCGGCAAAAGACAGGCAAAAAATGCATTATCAATACACAAGGAAGACTCACAGGTGCAGCACGCCAGGTCAGAGCAGGTAATCACAAAAGTGGGAGACAAATGAAGGCAGGAAGGGAAGGACCTGTAAACATTTCCTTTTCCAGGATCTATTCTTAACTATAAAGTGATTATAGTTTATAATTAAATAGCCCTTGCCAACCCTTGGCCCTAAACTGTGCAGAAACACGAGTCTTTACAGTAAAGCCAAAACATCCAGAGAGCTAAAACAGAGCAAAACACATTTTTATTGCCGTGTCTAATTATTTGGACTGATAGAAATAGATAAAGAAAAAAATAGAAAACTAAAATCCTGTGTGGAAAAGGTGTGTTTGAGCCCAGATCGTGTTCCGAGTCCAGTCCAACACACGCTGTCAGCATCATTTCTTTTCTCACTCTCGACTCAGCAGCCTTCAAATATCTGTTGTCTGAGGTTTTTTGCTGAAAGCGTGCCCAAGATGCTTTTTCACTTGGGAGGGATCAGATGGGAAAACATTATAATGTAGTAGCCATCAGCGCATAACTGAATCTGAAATCACAATGCGTTTCAGGCCACAGAGATCCCATTACATGGCCAACATATTTGCCTCATGTTGAAACGTGCACTGACTGCTGTTAACACTGATGTCTGTGATTCTACCAGGGCAAGACTTTCCTTTTTGATAATTCAATTGCAGCGTGCTGAGTGTTACACAGCTTTAACTTCGCTTTTGAGATATGGGTTCGTTTCGGGCTTGCCTGGGTACAACTTTCTGTCAAAAAAAAAAAAAAAAATGTGGAAATGAGTGTCGTATATTATGTAGTTGCCATAAATAGAGTTTCATACAGTGGCTCCCTCTGAGAGTCAGCCCTTTTGAGTTAGTTAGATATAGATGGGGAGATGAAATGGGAGGAGCTGTGTGTGAAGGGAAATGGAGGCAGCCGGGTCTAAAGTGGACCAGCTTCCTACACATTAGTAACCCATACATTAGAGGTTTGAGGTGTAATTATCTGCTAATTTGACACCGCATAATGCTGTCATTATGTACAGCGTATGCATGTAAGTGTGTGTCTGTCAGCCTAATTTATCGATAATGCATTAAGAGTTTCTAAACCAATCTCTGTGCTGCCCTGTGGCCTGCGGTAGAGATTCATGGGGGTGTTCAGTGTATTTTAAAAGCACTGTAAGAGACACGGACAATTAGTGAGAATTTCTCCTGGCGACTCTACAAATCTCAGTAGGCTGTTAACAGTATTAATGCATAATTGTTAATGATCTGAGGGTGATGGAACTTGCACATAGTTTTTATAGACTGCTGTAGTTCAGTTTAATCTTAAGTATGAAGCAGCAATAGAGCCTTTGTTTTTTTTTTGTTTTTTTTTTAGAAATTCAGGATTTTCTTATGGTGAAATAAAACATGCAGAGATTATTTCTAAGAAGGTTGTGAATTTTTCCTTTGTATCATCATTTATGCTTTCCTCTGCATTAGAGAAGACGTGTTTAAAGCAAATTCAATTAGCCTGTGTTACATCTGCCCTGCATTACCGTTGCAGGACTTTTACTTGGAGCAGCAGCAGGATGAACCTGTACAAACCATGCACAAAGCAGCAACGCTGGAACGAACGTGCTATTCAACATTTTACTTGAAGTATTACAGTAGTACCTCTGTGGGAAAGTATGCAATCTTTACATAAGATACAGGCTTCTTCTCTTTCCTCTCTCGGTGTTAATCTAATTTTCAGCTTCCTGTTTTTCCGGTTAATTCAGACCAGTAGGTTTCAGGTCTCACGTCAGGCAACAAAAGTACTTTATATACATTCACTGCCCAGTGAATCAGACATGTAATTCACTTTGACTGACACCACCAGTGTCTCGTTTTTAGACAGTCCAGCAACCGGTGATAATGTTAAAATGTTAATGAATCCACTTACTGGAGCTTTACACAAAAAGAGAGACCACATCATCACTGGGTTCCTAGACCACACCCATCTTTGAACTGGGTCTTCATTTCGACGTTAACTACACAGCCGAGAAGTTTCATGACTAGATCTTGAAGAATTTTGCACATTTATCACACTTACCTGTATCAGATCATCAAACAAATTTTAGTATTATACGAAGATAACCCAAGTAAATATAAGATGCAGTTTTTAAACCATGATTTACTAAGGGGTAAAAAAAGGCTGAATTCAGTTTCCCTAGCCACACCCAGGCCTGATTACTGCAGTGTTTAATGAAGAAATCACTTAAATATCCATCCATTTTCTAATACTCATCTGGGTTTGGGTCATGGGGGCAGCAGTCTGAGCAGAGAAGTCCAGACTTCCCTCACCCTGGCCCCCTCTTCCAGCTCATTCGAGGTGACACTGAGTCGTTCCCATGCCAGCCAAGAGAAATAATCCTGGGTCTAGGCCGGGGCCTCCTCCTGGTATGCAAAACACCTCACCTAGGAAGCGCCCAGGAGCCATCCTGGTCAGATCCCCAAACCACTTCAGGTGGCTCCTTGCGATGTGGAGGAGTAGCAGCTTTACTCTGAGACCCTCGTGAATGACTGAGCTCCTCACCCTCTCACCCCAGAGAGAGTCCTGCCACCATTCGAAGGACGCTCATTTCCGCCCGCTTATATCTGCGACTTCATTCTTTTGGTCACTACCCAGAACTCACGATCATAGATGAGGGTAGGAACATAGATTGAGCAATAAATCAAGAGCTTTGCTTTTTTGCTCAGCTCTCTCTTCACCACGACAGATTGGTACAGTGTTCACAGTGATGCGGACACTGCTCCTGTCCATGTGTCAGTCTCACACTCCACTCCCCCCTCAGTTGTGAACAAAACCCCAAGATACTTGAACTCCTCCACATGCAGGAAGTAACTTATCCCAGACCCAGAGTGGGAACTCCACCCTGTTCTGGCTGAGAACCATGGCCTCAGGAAGTGCTAATTCTCATTGCTGTCATTTCACATTCAGCCATGAACGGCTCCAGTGTGAGCTGGAGGCCACCACCTGACAAAACCAACCGAACATCATCTTCAAAAACGATATGATCTTCAAAAAGCCAAGATGAAGCTTTGACAGGATAAAGAGCCGGTCCAGCGTTCCACGACCAGCACGAAAACCGCATTGTTCCTGAATCTGAGATTGGACTAATGGATGGACTCTTATCTCCAGTACCCGTTCATAGACCTCGTTCCCAGTGATAGACGAGTCATTCCCAGACTCTGGTTCCATTAAAGAAGGTGTGACAGTGGAATTGAGGAGATCCTCAAAGTATTCCTTCCACCACTTGACAATATCCTCAGTTGATGTCAGCAGCATCCCACTACCATCATATACAATATGAATAGAGCACTGCTTCCCCCCTCCTGAGTCATCTGACAGTTTGCTAAAATTACATTGAGGCCAACCGGAAGTCCCACACACAGGTTTTTGTGTCAGCCACTGCCAGAGCCGCACTCTGCTTGGCCTGCCAGTACCTGTCTGCTGCCTCTGGAGTCCCACATGCTAACCAAGCTAAATAGGACTCCTCCTTCAGCCTGACGGGTTCCTTCACCTCTGATGTCAACCATCTGGTACTTCAAGAATAGACAAAGTCACTGACAGTTACCAGTGTGGAAAGATTTAAGTCCTTTCTAAGGCATTGGGAGTCCAGTGAACAAATGGTGAGAACCAGTATCCACAAATGGAGAAAACAGAGGCGAACCTTCCCACCCTACCAAAATTATTCCAATTACTCATCCACAAGGTCACAAAAAAACTCCACATCTAAAGAACTGCAGGCCTGACTTTGCTGTTTGCATTTGTTTTCTAGATTATATTGTTGTACATTGTCTGATGGTGTTTCTGTTGTTGTTGTTTTCTATCTTTGTCTGACCTGCCAGGGACTACAGATGAAAAGGAGCCTTCTGGCTAATTCTGGCATATTTACATTGAGATGATCATCAATATGTGCGGTCCCTTTTAGATAAATACATTTATCTAAAAGAGACAGGAAAATGGACTAGCCTGCCCCACAATTTTTTCTCTTTGATTTCTGGGTGTGTATCTTTGAATTCAGTAGCTTATCCAGCATGATTTTTTTTTCCCATTGCGATCTGATGGGTTTTCAAAGTGCTACTTTTTTGGAGCAGTGTATAAACTGTGTAGTCTTCAGAACATAAAACAAAGCTATCAGATGCAGATTTTTCATCTGTTTTCTGATGCTAGCACTCATGTGTCAGGGGGCTTTCTCAAAGCCCCCTGACACATGAAGGTAACCACTTCCTACAATGGAACCATTTGTTGTCTGTCAGCATAAAGCATAAGATAACTGATGAAGACGTATTGTAGCTAACGAATGGATGTGTGAGTGCCATAGCAAAGGTGTAAAGTAGCAGCAGAGCGCAGTGGCGTTGATTTTTTCTGGATTGTTTAGCTTTACTGGATTAACTGGTGTTTTGGTCATTAAGCTGGACATGGAGACAGATGCATTCTGACAGCATCCCCACTCCTTAACTGATATTGCACAGACTGATGCACATGCATAAAGCATAATTAGCATAAAGAGTGCTGCAAAACTCTTAACATATTAGTGTCATATTAGTAAAAGTATGCTTTTATTTTTTTTACCTTCTGCCCAGGAAACAAAACAAACATGCTGGAATAAAGCTCAGTTTGTCATATGTACAACAGCACCGTGTCAGAAACGTGAATGACTCATGTTTTTAAATGAGTCACAGTTTTGTCTGTGAGAACTCAGGCATTACATATTGCAGGTATCAACAAATCCTTGATTGTTGATACAGCACTTAAGCCTTTGCTTTTCATAGCCTCTACTGTCCCTTAATTTAGTCCTATTAAATAACAGCTGACTTTGTAATAACCTCCACAGCAGATCCTCAGCCACACTGCACTTTCGCTTATTGATTACATCAATTAACTCCCCAGCTGCCCACCCCAGTCCTCTCACATTGTTCATACTCACAAATTCTTGTATCTGTCCTTAATCACCGGACACAGGCAATGGACAAGAAGCAGCTATGTTTTATAGGTTTGCTGCTCTGTTGCACTGGTGCACTGGGAGTGGTGAAAAGTGGAGTTTTGTATACATTGCTCCTCCCTGCACTATGACTTGTGTTGGGGTACGAGCACTCCTGTTCCTTTGGGCCAGTTAGTCTTGAGCTATCTCCCACGCATGACAACTTCCCTTACGCTCTCTCTCTCTCACTCTCTTTATTTGCCGCAACCACATTTCCTCCTCTGTTTTCAAACCCGTTCTTCATAACCATCTCACTCTTACAGCGAGGCTCTGCAAACCGGCTCTAGAAGGTAAGAAACAAAACACATTTCCTCACATGCATTTATTATTATTATTATTATTTATTTATTTTTTTTTACAGATACTCATATAGTATCAAAGGGTTGATAAACAGTGGTTTTAGTGTACTGCTGTACTGAACGACTGAATGTGTTAAGAGTGCGCGAATGTGGTGAGCCATGTGCACTCTCTCGCCACCTCTCCTCTCTATGAGAACCTGTCCTTACAAGCAGCGGAGAAAGCCTGTATAAAGAAAAAGTTATGTGACTCCCAGAGGCACATGGCATATTTTTAAAAAATGGGTGTTGTCACAATCAATGTGACTTCTTAACTCACCTTTCTGAAATCCATGCAGACTGCAGAACCAGAAGTTTTACATTCTGGATTTTGTTGATATTCTGCACAAAGGTTTGGAGAGCAGAGGTGGTTTTAATATGCATGTTCATGTAGAGGTTTAACAACCGCAAACTGAACATCCTATACAAATCATGTATTTACACCCAGGAGGATTTTTTAATAATACTGCAATTAAGCTTCGCAAATGTATGTTTTTGTATTACAAACCACAAAAGGTGGCACGATTGAAATAAACAACTTACCAAAGTTTAAGTAATCCCACTGTATGCTTGTTCTTGCTGTTTCTCCACTGTGTGACACATTAGATCCAGCAAATTTGAAATGCAACAACAACAACAACAACAAAAACCAACTGTGTGTGTGCCAAAAACAAACAAAAAAACAAAAAAGAAAACAAAGGCGAGAAAGCAACGAAAAAAAAAAATGAAAGCAAAAGTTGCTTTACAGGGAAGACGTGTTCCTGTTAAACATGTTAACAGACCTTAAGCACAGTGAAAAATCTGATTATTAGTTTTTAAGCCTGGACTATTACAGTGGTAGCCAGTAAAGCTAGAGATGTATGAACTCATGTTACAATGTGCTCAACAGACATATCATTCCTTATCTATAAGTGGTTACATATAGATATCATTACTTTAGAGAATATATTAGTCTTATGGCTAGTTTTGCATTTATCCTCAGACACAGTACCTCGTGCGTCCTCACGTTTGATTTCATTGTGAGCCGCTCTGTGTGTAAGAACATGTTCTGACTTCGTCTTGGTAAGATAATAGAACACAACACAACACAAACAGTTACTGTTACTATTTCTCATGCCGTGCTGGCTGACACTTGACTTGCATCTCTTTGGTATGTGGTGGTAAAAGCCAAGGAACATGTACATAGTTATAAAGTAAAGACACCCAAATGTAAAAACCTAGAAAGTCATGGATTGCACACATGGCTGTGTTATTGTTAAGCAGCATAAATCAGACCTTGCCAAACAGCTTTGGCTTGCTTGTTTCTGCAGAAGTTGCTGTGGCAACTTTAAATACAGCTACCTGTATATGTAACAAACATTTCTTTTGCCGTTGATAAACGCTGTTTTTTTCAGATTTATAAAGCTTAAATAGACAATAAGTGGGAGCGACATAGAATGAGGGTTCTGCTTAATCCACTGTCAGTCTGGTGAAGACAGTTTTGACAGCACTAAGACGACACTACCTAATGGCCATGTGCTGACAAATGGTTGTAATAACAGTGATGCAATCACATGTGGCCATCACGCAGGGGCAGAATAGTATGATGTGGCAGTTTCAGCAAATTTAAACAATGGATGATTGGATGGTTGTGTAATATATGTATCTTTCACACGTTATTATGTGCTATTTGGTGTTTCATGAAGAAAAGCACGCTTTTCTTTAGTCAGTCCTGGCGAAGTGTTAAATATATTACTGTCATATATTGCACAACCTTTATAGCAGTTGTTTAAATGGTTCAATGTGTGTTTATGCTCATAGAAAAATGCTGTGTTTCACGTTTCATTGTTAATGTTTGCACGCGACTTATAATTGCAGCCATATTGTTGTTTAATATAACAGAAAAATACTTTTTTTTTCTTTTTTGTGCTGGATTGTGTTACATTTCATTCATCAGAGAAGCTGGAATGATGGACATTATCCATCTTCAGGGCGTTCTTCCCTCTGATTCGGTGTTATTTAAGCATCTGGGTGACATTGCTCAGTTTAGAAATGTACTGCAAGCGTTTTTTCAGCTTAAAGGTCACTGTTACCACTCATCATTACTTTTTTAAACATCTTCACATGCCATCAGGCTAAGATGCTTTTAGTGAAACTGTACTTCTTGCCAACAGGAAATGGCTTCCAAACACAAAATGGGTTACAAGTGTCGGATAGCAGGAGTGATGCTCCTCCTCTTTGCCAGTATCGCTGCCCTTATTGCTGTTGCTGTCGTCCAGGACACTTGGAAGCTTTCAGAATACACCAAAGAGGTGAACACATACGTGCAACAGCACAATACCCATTGATGCAAATTTAAATATGCATGTTGTTACACATTGGTTGTAAAAATACAAACAAATACTGCAGACATTACCCAGGCTAGAGATGTGGGGGTTCCTTGTTGATGAGTGGTGGTCCTGATGAAACACATTTAACCTTTAAATATACTATGTATGGTATTCAAAACAAACAGGTATGCTGGCCACATTGTCACTTTCCCTTCTCCTTTCATGCGGAACTGGGAAATTTGTGTACAGGAGCCAAAAAATGAGGAAAAGAGGAAAAACTTCATCGTGATGAGAGTCTCAGCTGCTGTTTGTCTGCATTCTTTCATTGTGTGTGTGTCTATTCTGCTTGTGTGTCTGCCACGTGGAGCAGAGGAGACACGCACACTGAGCTGATTGGTGTATATCAAAAAATAAATAAATAAATTGCAAATTTAGACAACTATCAAACTTCGCCAATAAATATTGGAAATTTCTACAGAGGAGCTCAAACATACAACCATAGACTGTATAAAAGAGTTGGATGTAGGATTTTAAATAGACATCCCATAATGATTTATGTACTGTTATTGAAGCATTTGCCTTTTGGTCATCACCACCTTAGGCTTTGTAACATGAAATTTGGAAGGTAGTGGTTATAACCTCGATACTTGACTGGAGACACCGCTCTGATCAAACGAAGTGATTTTAACTAGTGGCTTAATTACTTGCGTAAAAGACTTCATAAGTTCATAAGAAAAGTTCATGCTTTTTCAATTCAATTCAATTCAGCTTTAATTATATAGCACCAAATCACCTCAAGGCGCAGTAAAGCTTTGTGTTTCGAATGGGAGCCTGTCAAAGTTTCAGTGGTTTTGCACTTTCTCAATGGCCTCACTCTTGTTGGCCTTCCTTTATATGATTACAACATGCATACACATACTGTAGTATGTAAGTTTTCTGCTATAGATAATAAGTGTTTACTACTATTATCCACTATATCTTTCACACAGAGGCTTAAAGAACATCACAGCAGCTACTCTGAGGTTAATGCACAGAAAAAAAGGTGCAATTTGGTAGATTGAATGAAAAATGTTTCTGTAATAATTGCTTTTTTCTTTTCTTCTTCCTTTTAGTATGGCATTGTGATAGACTCTGGTTCATCTCGCTCCAACGTGTACCTGTATGAATGGCCAGGAGAGAAGAAGAATGAAACAGGAATAGTGACTGAGACATTAAACTGTAAAGTTGAGGGTGAGTCATTGTCACATATAATGAAGAGAGTACATCCTGCTTAGAGACCACACACACGCACGCACGCACAAGAATATAATTTTAGCTTTGGTTTGTGCCCTCAGGTGTTGCTATCTCTGAGATGAAGGTTGACCGCGAGAAAGATAAAAAAACATGGGTTGGATTCAAGAAATGCATGGACAGTGTCACCAGAAGCATTCCTCCAGAAAAACGCAGCACTACGCGTCTCTTTCTCGGAGCCACAGCTGGAATGAGACTACTACAGTAAGAAGCTTCACGTTACCTGTATTATATTGAAGTGTGAAACGACAGACTAGAGTAACGTGACCCTAATTTGCTGATTTGCAGGGAACTGAAAAAAAAAGAGAAAAATAAAAAATGTCCACAATTCACAGGTGTTAGTTTATTAGTTTGTTTCCACTTTGATTATTATTATTATTATTATTATTATTATTATTGCATTATTTGTCTTTTTTTATTTCTCTGCCTTTTATGGACAGAACAATCAGTCGATGACTAAAGAATTGCAAGACCTAATTATAATCAATAAATTCTTAAAACTATATTTAAAAAAAAATAAAAAATGGAGACTGGTTGAACAATCATGGGTGGCTGTGGTATTTTACTGGTCCAAACTGGTGAGTTGCCCATCAAGGCAAGAGGAGGGGGAATGCGATCACTATGTCTCTATCAGAAAATTTTCAGAAGAACTACTGAGACATATTTTATAAAATGTGTGGAAGAAAGAGGCGTAACAGCAACAGAAGAATACATTAAATTTGTATCAGTGTCTTTAAAATTGCAAGCTAGATCATTGGCATTTGTGAAGGATGAGCCCTCTAAGTGACCTTCCACTTAAAACATGACCAGAAATACAAGTAACCTGAGGCTGTTTGGAGTCCAATGATGTGTCCATCATTCTACAGTGAGAAAGATTATTTGAAACATTCAGCACAGTTACCAATCTTCCCAGGAGTGGACGTCCCAGAAAATTCACCCTAAGGTCAGACTGTGCAGTGCTGAGAGAAACTGCAAAACAAGAGCTACATCTCAGACTCTATGGGCCTTGGTTAGCATGTTAAAAGTTCATGACAGCAAAATTAGAAAAAGACTGAACATGCATGGCTTGTTTGGATGGGTTGCCACAAGAAAGCCTCTTCTCTCTAAAAAGAACATGGCTTAGGTTTGCAAAGTTGCATATGAACAAAACACAAGACTTCTGGAAAAATATCCTTTGGACAGACGAGACCAAAGTGAAGATGTTTGCTGTAATGCACATTTGACAAAAAATAAACACAGCGTATCTGTCATAACTGTCAAGCACAGGGGCGGAGGGGTGATGATTTGCACTTGTTTTGCAGCTGCAAGACATGGGAACCTTTCAGTCATTGAATCGATCATGAACTCCTCTGTATACCAAAGGATTCTAGAGTCAAATGTGAGACAGTTTATCTGACAGCTAAAGCTTGGGTCATGCAACAGGACAGTGATCCCAAGCACAGCAACAAATCTACAAGAGAATGGCAGAAAAATCAAAGAATCAAGCTGCTGCAATGGCCTTGCAGGACTGAACAAATGACTGCCTGCAAACCTCAATGAACGGAAGCAACGCTGTAAAGAAGTCATTGCTGCTAAATGTGTTTCAACAAGCTATTGAATTGTGGGATGTACTTATTTATTCCAACGCTGCTTTTGCATTTTGGTTTTTGGTAAATAAATTTCAGTTCAATTCTACATCCTGTACTGGCTAAACATGGCCGCAGCTCTAAGCAGTGTTTAAAAAAATTCCCCAGCTTTGTGTGAACTCTGCGTTACTTGTTAAGTTTCAAGAAGTGACAGAGTTGCATCAGTATATGCGCGCGCGCACGCGCACGCGCACACACACACACACACACACACTAGGGTTTAATATTTTTCCCGAAAATGACATGAATCAAATCCCGGGAAATGACGAGCCATTTCCCGGGAATCCCGGGAAAAAGTTTATTTATTTATTTATTTTAATTAGGCCTTCTGTAGCCTGTGTCGGCCTTAACCTATTGTGATATTGTAGAGGTAGCTTTCCAGCTATGTCCTGTTATGCCCAGTAGGGGGCAACGTCGGCTTGATTAACGCAATAAAACCTACATCTCGACATTCGAGTGCTCGAGCTATGCGGTGTTGTATCGTTCCTCAACACTCCCTTAACAAATATAATTCGAATATTCCTCCATTGTACATGGAATTATACCAAGATATTTTACAACTGCTGGTGCAAAACAATACGGTTCATCTCCACAGCACTGATAATGGCTCAGCCACGCTGTTGTGGCGACATCTGTTGCGCTATATCTCCACCAGTGGAACGCTGTAATAGTCATTGAAAAGTTAACTACGGTACTACACTATAATATGGCATAACACAGGGCCTTGAGTAATGCACTACGACTTGGTCATTGCCATTCTGGCAACAACAAATTTATAACACCGTGTCTGAGGGTTAAAGTAGGTTCGCTGTGAATCGTCTTTTGAAAAACTGGCCAATCCTTATAGCCTAAAAAATATACATTTTACTCAACTCCATTTTAAAAGCGAAATATGTTAAAGCAATCTATTTCATGATAATTTCTTCACACATTAGGCCCGTATCCTAATTCATGATTGTTAGTAAGCGGCTGCAAACGAGGAAAAGAAACACTCGAAGTTAAACAGATATTTCTTTATTGTTCAGGGCAGGCATATTTTATAGGCTATATAATGCAATATAACAATATATAATATAAAATTATATAATACAAAATACCTTAGGGTAAACACATTGCCTACGATTTCAACAAATTAAAGAGGAAAAAAGCACAACTGTGTAATACCTCTATTAAAACGCTTGAGATGAAGGCTGAAGCCTTAAACGGAGGCTGAACGTGCCTGAAATGAAGAGTAATGCTTTTCGCATTAAACAAACCCTTCTCTCAATATTTCCTTAAATTTAACATTCTGAAGCTTTCCTTTCTTTCTGAAAGTCAAATCGACGCGCGCGACTTTTTTCCCGGTTTCCCGTCTAACGTTTCCCGGGAAACGGGAAATGGTTCTGATCGCATTTCCCGGGAATCCCGGATCCCGGGATTAAACCCTAACACACACTGATCATCGCATCTACATTCTGCATCTGACACAGTAAATAAGTGCGTTTGCCTAAATATTAATCTGCTTTTGTAATGATAGTGATTGAATTTTTTAATGTTTGTGTCTTGTGATTTTTTTGTTTGTTTGTTTGTTTGTTTTGCTGTTAAGTGAAAAAAATGCGCAGCGGGCCAGTGATATCCTGGGAGATCTCAGAGAATACCTGAGTTCCCTGCCCTTCATGTTTCAAAATGCTTCAATCATCACTGGGCAGGAAGAAGGGCTTTATGGCTGGGTCACTGTCAACTACCTAATGGGCAACTTGGTAGAGGTAAGATTCAGTCTTAGTCTGTCTGCTCTATCAAGGTGTTCTTGCCCTTTGGATGGTGAAAATTAGAAAGACTGCAGCATCATAAAATGACTATTAGATGTTTCCTCATACAGTATGTTGCTCTTCATTATATTCGCAGAAAAACATATGGAACGCTTACGTACGCCCAGAAGGCGCAACGACTGTAGGTTCCATGGATCTTGGTGGAGCATCAACACAGATTGCCTTTGCAGTCCAGGATGATCTCAAGGGACCTGACTACATGCATGTCAAACTGTATGGTTATCCTTACAATGTCTACACTCACAGTTTCCTCTGCTATGGCAAAAATGAGGCTGAGAAGAGGGTTTTGGACAAAGTAGTCCAGGTACATGACTTCTTTCTTTGTTTTTGCATGTGTGTGCAGTTTCAGTGAATCTCATATTCCCAAGGTACTATAAGAGTGACGGTTCTTTCCTTAGCTTGCTATGTTTCTGTGTCACCATTAAAGTGCAGTGGGTACGTCTGCCTCTTTGCATGCATGTGCAAGCCAAAATCCATTAATGGCCAATTTGTGGAATGATTAGTGAACGCTGCTGTCCCTGAGCTGCTAACAGCCAAAGGATCCAGGGATGCATTATGTCATTAAGGATATTGATCGAACCATGATTGCTGTCAAGCTAGTCTGGGAGAAATGCACTGTTTCTGGTAATTCATAGCTTCATTGTTAAAACCAAGAGTAATTCTGCAAGAAATATGCTGAATGTGCAGCAAGGTGATGGCATGAAATCTTAACTTTACAGTTTGCATTTACATCATAATTTGTATGCTGTACTGTGCGATTTTAAGAAATAAGCATTTATGGAGATAATGTGTCTGTGAATGTTATCCACATATTATCCATCCATCCATTTTCTTCCACTTATCTAAGTTAGAATTGTGCTCTGTTCCTCTCTCTCTCTATATATATATATATCTCAACAACTCTTCAGTATTTTGACACCCCCCCTTTGTTTTTCCAGCAATCATCTAACCCCCAGAACATAATAAATCCCTGCTACCCTGAAGGCTTCAACATTACCCTGAAGGCATCATCCATTTATGACACAGAATGTACAAAGAAACCCAAAAACTACAACTCCAGTCAAGAGTTTACCTTGTTTGGAGTTGCTGACTCAGACAGCTGTGGGAAAGTAGTGAAATCCATATTTGATTTCAAGACTTGCTCCTCATCGCAGTGCTCCTTCAATGGGGTCGAGCAGCCACCAGTTGCTGGAGATTTCATGGTAACATGCTGTGCAAATATAACATGTGCAAACAAATAGATCAAGATGCAAAATAACCTAGCATGTGTTTCTGCTGGTCCTACCAGGCATACGCTGGATTCTTCTACACTGCAAAGGCTCTGCTGATGAATGGCACAACGGACTTTGATCAATTCAACGCCTCAGTTAGGACCTTCTGCCACACAAAGTGGACAACAGTAAGTTTGTATAGAGTTAGAAAAACAAGGCATCACAGTAGGGAGGAACAGAGATAGTGTTCCTTTAGGAAAGAGGGGAGAAAGGAGTGAATATGTACGTGGGATCAAAGAACAACTAATCACCAGCTCTGACAATGATTGAGGTGATTTTTTCTTCTTCTTCTTTTTTGGCCACAGCAGCTTTTATCAGCAGTAAAGAGACAGGAAATGGGGGAAAGATACGCAGGCAAATTGGCAACAGGCTGGGACTCAAACCTGTGCCGCCTGCACTGCAACACAGCATATATATGTGGGTCGCCGGCTTCATCACTAAGCCACCCGGGTGTCTTCTTTTGTTTTTTAAAGCAAGGATGGGGCACACTGCAGTGCTCCCAATTTTTTTTGTTGTTGGACACACCCACTCATTCATTTTATTCAACAAACTAAATGATGCTCAGTTAAGAGGCCCAAAGTGTGCCAAGAAAATATCCCCCACACCACTGAGCCATTGAGCAGTTGATACCGATGGATCAATGCTTTGGTGTTGTTTACTCCAAATTCTGACCCTACCATCTGAATGTCTCAGCAGAAATCCAGGCACATCAGACCAGGCAACATTTTTCCAGTCTTCTCTTGTCCAATGTTAGTGAGCCTGTGCAAACTGTAGCCTCAGTTTCCTGTTCTCAGCTGACAGGAGTGGCTCTCGGAGTGGGTTTCTGCTGCTCTGGCCCCTTCAAGGTTTGAAATGTTGGGCTTCCAGAAATGCTTTCCTGTGTACGACGGTTGTCTGGCATCAACAACCATGCCACAAATGTTCCTATGAACTCTAAGCAGTCTGCTCATTCTTCTCTGACCTCTGAAATCAACAAGACATTTTCACCCAGAGAACTGCTGCTCTGTTTTTCAGACCATTCTCTGTAAACCGTAGAGACTGTTGTGGAGATCAGCGGTTTGTGAAATGCACAGACCCGCCTGACACCAACAACCACAGTCAAAGTCGCCCCATTCTGTTGGCCAGTTTGAACTTCAGCAGGTTGTGTTGAGCATGTCTACAGTACATGCCTAAGTGCATTGAGCTGCTGTTGTGGGATTGATTAGATATTAGTGATAACGAGTAGGTGAACAGTGGCCCGTGAGTGTCTGATACATCAGTTATTTCACAACTATCAGTTAAGTTACTTGGCAATGTTAGGCCAGAACAGTGATTTATAGACACAAGCCTTTGCCAACCACAGCTGTAGAATGCAGCTGTGCAGCAAAAATGTTACTCCTGGATGGATGAAGCTGATGAAATAAACTGTTGTCAGACTTCATCACACAATGTTTTCTTGATCTTGATTAAAACATTGTTATTTCTGTAAGGATTCAGTTGAAATTAACACAATTAATTTGGATGATTATAATCGCAGGCTAAACTCTGCTCTTTGTTTCACCTTCTTTCAGCTCCAGAAACAGAAGTATTGGCTCAGTGATAAATACCTCAGGACCTTCTGCTATGCAGCGCATTATGTTTTCACTTTGCTGGCAGATGGATACAAGTTTGACAGAGAAACCTGGAAAAGCATTAACTTTGAAAAAGAGGTAGGTTAACTGACAACACATAGGACCCCATCATTTTATTTGCAATACAAATTTCACTACTGCCTTCAATAAAGCCAGCACATTACATTACAATAGTCCGACTGTCCAAACTTCATGCATGACTTTATATTTCAAGAAGAATAAGAATACAACTATGAGGATTTACTAATTTGATGAGTTATTTTGCATGAGCTGTCAACAGCTTTCCATGTGCACGTACAGAAAGCCATTAAAGGGTCTTCAGCATCCATACATGTGAATGAGGCCACCCACTTGAAACTAAGATGAATGTCATAATAATCATCTGCAATGAAAAAGCTAAAGCCAGAGATGAAGGCATGCAATTCATTTGTCACAAAGGAACTCCCTCAGCAGAAGGGAATTCCTGGTCTTTGACACTCAGTACATTACTCGTGATTCATAAAGAAAGATAGTAGCTCTTAAAAAGTCACATTACAGCCAGTGTTTCCACATTGCAAAAGAGCCTTCGGCCTTTTAGGCTCAAGACAAGACTGTTTCTCAAAAGCTGGCAATTCTCCCAATTTCAAACAAGAGAGTTAGTGTGCTCTGTTTGCTGTTAGAACCTTTGGGATGTCTGGGCATCTGGTGGTTGGTAGGTCCTCATAAAGGGAGATACAAGACAAACGGGGATTTTCTTTGGGTGCTATGACTCATCTTTCGCCCTAGAGTTGTAATTATATAATTTCATGATTTTCATTCCCCTGACATGCGCAGGGATGCATTGGTGTGCTCGGAGCATGTGCCTTTTAAAAATGTAAATCCTTCAAATTGCGTCTTTTTTTTTTCCTGTAGGTAAAGAAAACCAGTATAGGCTGGAGTTTGGGCTACATGCTGAGTATGTCCAACATGATCCCGTCTGAAGTGAAAACAATCCTCCCCATGAGCAACGCTGTCTTTGCCGGCCTCATCTTTCTGTTTTCAGCGCTAATAATTACAACTGTTGTCTTAGTTTTCATCATCATCATTCGCACCTGCTACTGAGTATAGAGGGAATCACCTCCCACTGAAAGCCTCGGGAACAGCTGTAATTCTGTAAGAGGCTGGAGAATCCCACAGCTGCATGTGCCAGGACGCCTGTATGGGACGTTAATCCAATGTGCTATTTTTCAGGTTGAGACATTAACTTCCTTTTAGTTTAAAGAAAAAAAAAAAAAAAAACCTGAAGAGCTTCAAAATCACCGTTGAGTGTTTTAGTTTCAGACAAAAGATGCAAAAGCAGCCCTGAAAAGTTTTTAAACCCCTATTCGTTCTCTACCTCAGGGAATCTTACAAAAATGACGAAGTACTGTTTGTTTTTTATTTAGTTGACCGTGTTTAGTAAAATAGTGATAGTGTTTGCCTAAATGGTTAAAATGGCACAAAAATATAAGAGCATCCATGTGCTCATTCTTGCATTCATGTGCGTGCTCACTTTAGACTGGAGCACGAGTTACTATGTTTCTCTTCCTGTATTATACATGTGACTGCACTAGATACTTCTGCTTTACTTAGCAAATGGTTGTATTTTGCTGTAGCTTCAATATTATGTTTTATATTGTGTATGATTGTGGCAAAAACCTTATAAACAGAGTGTAAGGTTTAAAGAGTGTAAACAATAGTTTGAATTAAAACTTCCTCCCAAACTTCCTCCCAAAAAAATAATGCCATTGTCTTATGATTTTCAAATCAAGTATATGAAATCATAAAGTTCAATATACACTATATTGCCAAAAGTATTCGCTCATCTGCTTTTCCACATATATGAACTTGAGGGACATACTGTAACAGCATATAACACATAACAGCTTCAACTCTTCTGGGAAGGCTTTCCACAAGATTTAGGAGTGTGTTTATGGGAACCTTTGACATTCCTCCAGAAACAGATTTGTGAGGTCAGACACTGATGATGGATGAGAAGGCCTGGCTCACAGTCTCCACTCTAATTCATCCCAAAGGTGTTCTATCAGGTTGTGGTCAGGACTCTGTGTAGGCCCCTCAAATTCTTCCACACCAAACTCTCTCATCCACAGCTTTATGGTCCTTGATTTTTGCACTGGTGTGCAGTCATGTTGGAACAGGAAGGGGCCATCCTCAAACTGTTCCCACGAAGTTTGGAGCATGAAATGGTCCACAATGTCTTAGTATCCTGAAGCATTAAGAGTTCCTTTCACTGGAACTAAGGGGCCAAGCCCAACTCCTGAAAAGCAACCCCACATCATAATCCATCCAACAAATATTCAGATGGAGAAGCATGATTCATCACTACAGAGAACACGTCTCCACTGCTCTAGAGTCCAGTGGTGGCAGGCTTTATACCACTGCACTAATGTAAGGCTTGGATGCAGCTGCTCAGCCATGGAAACCCATTCCATGAAGTTCTCTACACACTGTTCTTGAGCTAATCTGAAGGCCACATGAAGTTTGGAGGTCTTAATTAGTAGCGAGGAAATTTCATGACTGGACTTGTTGCGCAGGTGACATCCTATCACGGTACCACGCTGGAGTTCATTGCGCTCCTGAGAGCGACCCGTTCTTTCACAAATGTTTGTAGAAGCAGTCTGCATGCCTACTGTAGGTGCTTGGTTTATACACCTGTGGCTATGGAAGTGATTGGAACACCTGAATTCAATGATTTATATGAATGAGTAAATACTTTTGGCAATATACTGTAGTTTATTATAAAGTGGTTTGGGGTAATCACAAAATTTTGTGCTGCAGCATTTTTTCTTACTTTTAAGCTAAATGCATCATATTCATATACTTACCTTGAGTTAAAATACTGGGAAGGTTTTCTTTCTGAGCAGAGTATTCTCATAGTCATACACAAGTGGTTCATTTAGTTGAATTAATGGAGTAGTTTAAGAAAACTGCATGAGAGAATTAATTATGCTCTGATAGCAATGACAATCCATTAGTGGTTACGAAATTGGATGGATAGACTTATAGACGAACTCGAAGCAGAAACATGCTTTTGTAAGTAGATCCTGGTTATTCAGCTGTAGTAGTTGCCAGTTATCTACCAAAGTAATATTTTTTGGTACTGTCCTTGTTACAGTAGTTCATTTCTTTATAACAACATGAAGGTTTAGATAAGGCTTTATAACAACATGAAGGTTTAGATAAGGCTGAAATTTGTTCACAGGGACAGCAAGTATGATGTCTGAAAACTGCATGCATGAAACTCTATTCACATTTTGTTGTCACTGCACTGGAGAAAATTATGCAGGATTCTGCTTGCACAGCTTGGCAACGACCTCTCGTCAGTGCAAAATAAACTTCTCAACTAACTGCATCTTCTGTGGCTTCAGCTTCATGTTCCTCTTGCTTTTTGAAACATATTAGCTTAGCTCGGTTGATCCTGCTTTGCATTATTTTATATGTGTGAACTTACCTTACTTTAAAATCCTTGGTGACTTAGTACAATTGTACGCCTTCACACGCAAACACAGTCTTTCAGTCCTTCACTTCTACAGAAAACAATAGCGCTCTCGTGTGGTAATGTGTTGTATCTGAAGAGTATGAGATGAGTATCGACCGTTTTGAAATAGTTTCTTTTTTTTTTTATTGAAAGTTTCGTCTAAAAAGAAAACAAAAAGGAAACAGAAAAACAAACAAAAAGACACATCTGAAACTACAGGAATACCCTCTGGTTCTACAGACACTCTTAAAATCACAAATTGAAAGACATGAGAGGCATGTGACCAAGCAAATAAAAAAATAGCATCATCAAAGTTATTTCTGTTGCATCTTCTTTTACACACCTGTACAAAAAAGATCTCATAAATATTACTTTTGTTCTTGAGTTCTCTACTCTCTCTCTCTCTCTCTCTCTCTCTCCCCACTTTCAGTAATTTATTTTCAACTAGAGGTTTCCATCTGTTTGATTTTGGTTGAGCCACATTTTTTGTTGCCTATGTCCATTAGCTTCCTTTCACTGGTGGAAGGTCAAGGTGGGTGGGTCTTCAAAAGCATGACCCCAGTGCGACCCAGTTAAAGTTCACCTTAATTTGCTTTTGTTCTCAAGGACGTGCTCTAATTTAGCACAAAAACTGCATGTTTATGATTTTTTTCCTTTTCATCTTTATTCTGGCTTCAAATGGTCAATTACAGTCATTCTAGAGGTGCAAATATTCCACAGAGACCCAACATAAGACGACCTCAATCCCCAATACTGAAAAGTGTTTAGCAGCTCACACATAATTATCAAAAAGAAAAAATAAAGGCAACATAAAAAAAAAAGTCCTCCTTATCCTTTCAGGAGAATATATATATATAAGCTGAAATCATTTTGTTCAACAGAAATGCCCTTTCCTCTCATAGAGATCATCAACCTGCTCACATTTTCAGTGGCTTGTGTTTGGCAAGACAGTGAGTTGGACTGAGATTACACATTTCAAAATAATTAAATCTCTCATATTTTGGGAAGCATTCATCATGAGTTACAGCATCTCGGTGTTGGCGATGTAGGGTCAGTCGACGCCGCCTCGGGAGGGTGTAGTTGGATGTTTTAGAAAGTAGCCTTTCCACCAGGTTTTGGATGTGTCTGTAGTTTGATCACATGACATGCAAAACATCTCATCTGGTCGAGGCAAATGTGTTAAAGGACCAACTGCATGCTCTCATTCACGGATAAAATCATTTCACACACCAACAGCTTGACAAGAAAGAAAAAGTCGTTTCAAAGTGGAAAAAAAAAAAATTAAAAAAAATAAAAAGCAACATAAGGAAGATCTTTTCACAACCTAGTTTCTTCATCTTTGGTATAAAATGTGCCACCCGCGGGCTGTATTTGTTCAACAGTTAAGAAAGACTCAAGAAACTGTCAACAGTTTTACTAAAACTATTGCTTTTTTGCACATTTAAAAATCCTAGCTTTTTTTTTTCTGCTTTTCCTCAAAGTCAGAAATGTTCCTTTTTTTTTCCTTTTCTTTTTGCAATGAGACAAGCAAAGCAGGCAAAGGAAAAACTTTTAAAAGCACCGCAATAAAAAAAACCCAAAGAAACAAAAAAAAGAAAAAAAAAAACGTGGTGGAGAAACAGAATTTCTTTCTCATGATTGAACTGAACTGCATTTCCAGGATGCGGTGGACTGACCGCTCCCACAAGTTGTAAAAAGATTTTTTTTTTCTAGCCAACCAACGTCACCTGCACTGTACCACATAATTTAAAATTACCTTCATACAAATACAACCTTATTTTTTTTTTGTCCTATACAGATAGCTTTGTAGATTTAATTTCTGAGGCTCTCATAAACTCAAAGAACCCCTAAAAAAAAAAATCATTCAACAACTCAGTCCATTTTTTTTAAATAATTCGACACTTGGAAACTTTTTTTTTCCCAAAGTTTGAGAAAATTAAGGCAATAAAGATTTACGAAAAAACACGGATATTCTAGAAAACTACTCAAATAATAAAAAGAATGAAAATAATGTAGCTTAATATCAAAGGAAGACAGCCTGTTTTTGTTCAAGACTTGGCTTCCTTCTATTTTAATAAAAAAGTCTGAAAATCTACCTGCACATTCAAATGTTCTTTTTTTTTTTCTCTGTACAGTTGGTTGACTTTAGATTTCTGTCCTCTTTTTTTATCCTTTGGAGGCAAAGTCCAGTCTCATGGTGAAAACTGATAACTCAAAGTTGCAGACTGCGACTGATTTCATTGTCTTCGAGTTAAGCAAACCATCATTTGCTTTTTGTTCTGTCTTTTTCTTAGTTCAACCAGGTAAGAAAGATATTTTTTTTTCTTCATTTTGTCTTTTGTTTGGTGCCTGTGCACAGTGGAAGCATTCTCCCCTCAGTGATGTCCATGTCACCTGTTTTTTTTTTTTTTTTTTTTTTTTTTGTCCTGTTTCATTTTGATTCTCTGTGTCTCCAGCGCCTTCGTGCAGACCTCCTAAAGGCAATGCAGCAATGATTCCTACCAATCTTGTTATCTAAAAGAGACAGAAAAGTCAGTGAGAGAGGAGCTGACTGAGGAAACTGTGAACAATGTTACTGTTTTTTGTGAGCAGGCACAACAGTCTTTGTACAGCCACTATGTGTAAAGGAAACTACCTGCCGGTTATCTGGGAGGCAGAAAAACAAGATAAGCACCGGGAAAAAGATAAAAAGCCAGAAGGAGAATTTTGCAAACAAAGGTTGCCATGCATCTGTGAGCAAAACACAAAGGTGTGGCATAGTGTGGCAAGTGTGGCGCTGTAGTCTTTTATAACTGTGCAGAGAAACAACATGATTTATAATCGTTGCAACACAGATGTAGGAAACAGTCCTGCGGTGCATTTCAAAGTTGATCGTTTCACACATTCGCCCCCTGCATTAAACACTCATGCTCCTTTTTCTGGGATCTTTATCATGTGTGTATGTTAACTTAAACACATCAGATCAGAAGATTCAAGGTGCATGTAAATGAAAGCACCAAAATAACTATGGAGGAAATAACAATACTCTTGTTCAAACTGGATCCCTTTCAAATGGGATTACAACGCACATTATATCAATCTAAAGTCCAAGCTGAAAGAAAAAAACAGTAGGCACTTAATTTGGGTAAAATCAGACTTTTTTAAAAACACTTTTGCACAGAGTGAGGACAGCAGGAGCCTCCCGTAAAGCAGGAGCCTGAACAAAGGCATTTGTTACAGCAAACAAAGCCTGTTTCAGTGCCTTTAGAGGATCTAGCCATCGTCTGTGGACATACTTAAAAAACTGTGAAGTTGTAATCCTTTGAAAATAATTTTAGCTGTAAAAAAAAAAAAACAAAACAAAAAAACCCTGCACATTTCTAAAACTCTGTTCAAGCTGTGTTGCAAGAAACTGATGCTATTTGTCTCAGTACAGTAAATATACCAGTAAGATGAACCAGCTGTACAGGAGAATGTGAAAAAACTCCAGACTTATAATCATTACACTCACTTAGTCTGCTGGTAAGAGTAGGCTGTGGCGTGATCTCCTGTGTTCTCCACAGGTAAAGGCTGCTGCCCACTGGCATCCTGTGAAGAGGGGGCAGCTGTCTGTGGAGAGGGGTCTGTCACCACACCCTAACCAGAAAAAGGTCAGATTAAAAAACAAACAAACAAAAAAAAAAAGACCTCTCTTTATGCTACAAAGCATATCATGAAATGATATGAAATGAGCATATCACTTAAACTACGACATCTAGTAACATCTAATCTGAGACATTATGGTGTAGAACTCCTAATATTCAAGCCAAATTTGTTATAAACACAATGTGAGATTCATATTTAATCACAGCGGCAATAAAACAATGAAACAATTTCAAAGCCTTCTGGAGGTCGCTGACTGAAATCACTAAGCAATTTGGTTTTTTGTACTTACGTCCACTGTGATGGCCGAGGCAGGCACTGCAGTGTACTGGGGAATGTAGGTTCCTTGCATAGGAGCAGCCGCTGCAGCAGGCATGTACTACAGATGCAGGAGGAGGAAGAAAGACAGTAACATCCTACAGCTCCAGGCAGAATGAATTCAGTTGATTATATGTTGAATAAAAGGCTACCATTTCACCAAACACAAAGGTTCAGAATGACCAAATTTTAATTTAGTGAACAAAAGTACTCAGAATAAGAAGAGAGTATATATTTGGCCATATGGTCATTTCATATTTTAGACTGCAAACAGAAAAGGGCACTTTTCCTCTGCACTGGTGCTTGTGCTCTGAGAAAGACACTGAAAATGCTTTTTTTAATCATTATATTAAACCTATTATAACTCAAAGGATAAACAAACACAAGCATGCAGAGCAAGATGAGCTGGCTGGCTAAAGGGCAGACTTACAGTGCCTGTAGGGCCCAGAGACAGGTGGTTCATCTGCTGGGTTAGAGGAGCCATTACACTGGAGGGGTGGATAGACAAACTGGGCTCAATGGCTGCAGCTGGGGTGATCACAGCACCCTGGGGCAGAAATGGAAGGATACAAATCCACTCAGCTTATAGCTAATAACTGTTATTTGCAGTCAAAAACACTCTGTCAAAATAAATTCACTCACAGGAGGTACTATATGATTAGATGGTGGAGAAGGGAAATTGAATTGGAAGAAATGTGGAGATGAAAAGGAGAATAAGCTGAGTAAAGAGACAGTGGCTTTAAGCTAAACCAACCTAAAGCCAATCCTCAAACTAAGCTTTTATAATTAAAAGAACAATTTGCAGGTAAATCCTGAGTTGAAGAAAGGGTGAAGGAAAAGAGTCTGAGCAAGTTTGACATGCGCTGGTAAAGAAAAGAAAAGAAAAGAAAAGAAAAGAAAAGAAAAGAAAAGAAAAGAAAAGAAAAGAAAAGAAAAGAAAAGAAAAGAAAAGAAAAAAGAAAAACGCACCTACAACATAAAGTTGTGTAAAGTGTGGAACTACTGAAGGGGTCCGATCACTGCTTAAAACAAGTATATTTCTTTAAATCAAAACAACCTTCAAACCAAGAAGGTACATAACAGTAAAATACTGTAAAGCCTCTGCATTTAAAGCAGAAGTTGTAGTTTTTTAGATAGGTAGTCAAAAACAAAAGCTTGCCGCTTGAAGAAGTAGTTAAATTTGACGACTAGAAATTGTGTCAGTTTGTACATGGCAATACAACCAGTCAGCCGGCTTGCCAGCAAGGCTTGACAGAACCTGCTCATGAATGGAGCAGAGACACTTTTACAGTAAATCTCTTCAGTGTGAAGGGCTTTGAAGCAGCCTAACACCTTGAAGCGCTGAGATCTACTTTTCCAGTACAGCTCTGCTACAGCCTCAGCAGCTCTGTAAAGATTTAATAGGAGACCGCGTGCTCTATTTATTTGTGATGGATGTTTAACTACACTTCCCATGAGCACAGACAGCATCGGCGGTTATATATCGGTGTTGCTCCTGAGAGCAGTCAGCACCTCTGCAGCTTCATGTTGAGACAGGATGTTAGAAGAACACAAGTATTAAATTTAGGTATTTTAGGCACACGCCCAGCTGTATGCCAGACATCTTAACAGCTCTGAATCTGTAAGGTTTTTTTTTTTTTTTTTTTTGGGAGGCTCGCAACAACAAAAGCACACATAAACACACAGGCACACACTCTCGAAGCAAAGAAAGTTCTAGATATTTGAAGTGTTCCTTTTGAATGCATATACAGTCTGTCAGAGTTGTTCACAGTTGAGAATCTGTAAGTTAAGATCCTTATGACTGCAGGCTTTACAGGAAAACACACGCACGCAGCTGTGCGCACACACACTGTGCAAACAAAGATTGTCAGAGCTGTTAACAATGGTACAATGCTCTTCCTCCTGACTGCTGTCTTCATAGGGAGATCTGTTTGCAGAACACAGCAGCATGGTTATCAGAAATGCTCTGTAAACACTTTCCTCAGCATTACAAGTGAATGAGAGGCACGTCTACACAGACACACACACACACACACACACACACAAATCTACCCTCAAACCTGCACAAAAGCTTTGGCTCATGCGGGTAAATTTACCAGCCAGAATCACGTTAATAACCAAGCTTTTCAACCATCTAAATAATACGTTCTCTCTTCTAATGATTTCTCATCCTCCTTTTCTTTTTATTTTACTTCATTCAATCTCACAGCAGGTTTCCAGGCAGAAAGAAAGCTGCATAAAGAAAAAAGGAAACCCACAATGAGTAGCTGTCTGCTCTGATTTATAGCTGTACTGGGGATAAACTCACTATGTCTGCACCGGTCTGTATGTGGACTCAATATATTAGTTAGTATGAGTACAATTGTGTGTTATCGTGTGCATGTGTCAATGTTTTTAATGCGTCAGACATTTTTCCTGGGGTAAGTGATAAATGAGGACACAAGGCAGACAGTAATCATTTCCGTGAGGACAGGCGAGGGAAAAAAAAAACCATACAAAATCTACTTCAACTTTGAACTTGCTCTCTCTCCCCCTCACTTGCCCCTCACTTCCTCTCCTTCCTGTTTGCCCCTGTCATTTTTCCATTAAAGAAGTAAAGCTGACTATATGAATGCCGCAGGCAGTGTGAAGCATCAAATACACAGTATTAGTGATAATGATACTCGTTCACTGAGAAAACCCCTAAATGCTGTTTTTATGACGGGAGCTTCATGGGCGTGACAATGCAAAGAACTGGCATCATTTGTTCTCTCTTAGGTGGTGTGCCATGAAGTGCAGATGTTTCTGTTATGTCCTAGTTTCCTGAGACCACACCCTCTTTTTCTATTACTGCTTTATTATTATTATTTTTTTTAAACACACAAAAGCACACAGGATTTTACAGGACTCCATAAAACCAACAGACAAGTATTGCTGCTGTCTTTATACATGCGCCTGCAGGCATGCACCGGTGACAGTTCTGCACACACGGGATCTCAGGGTTAGGAAAACAAAGAAAAATCTGAGGTATAGAGGACTATTTGCAAGCCCAGATATGTACTGAACTCTTTCCCCGTATAATGCATTATACGCCGCCTTTGTTTTCTCAAATGGGTTTAATATAGTAATTCAGGAAGATCTGAAATCCCAATTCTTTGGATGTCTTATTACAGCTCTCCTCAGTAAGCAGCCTTGATTGTGTGAGTGTGTGTTTTTTTGCTATGCGTGGTTTGGGTAATGCATTCATTTCCTGTAGGGGGATTTGTGAGTAATTATGCACAAAGACATCCTCTCACTAATTAAGATGTAAAGACAGGCAGTTCAAGTAATCTGGGCATTCCACCAAGGCTCAGAAACACACAATCCTTAAGGCAATGTGTGTACAGGTGTGTTTTTAATGTGTGTGTATATTAATCAGACAGTGTGTAGCTACGCTTGTGTCTGTCTGTAATCACAGCGAGAGTCTCTACTGCTCCGTTGTTAAAGGAAAAACACATCTGGTTTTTAGTTTGAATAACATCGACCTCATCAGTAATTTTACAAATGACAATTAATGATAGACGCAATTATATAAATAATTTATGATTTTAATGGAATATCTATAATAACCTACGTGACATGTTTATCATATAACGCTAACTCATCATAAAAAAAAACAAACACTTTTTTCAAATATGTTAGCACAGCTGAAAATGATTGTGCTGATGAGGGAAAATAAGAAAAATCTGAAAATTTCATCTATTAAATGATTCCTGCAAAACACGAGCCTGTAGGTCACTCCTAGATGCTAGTTGTCAAAAAAAAAAACAAAACAAACAAACATATCTATACTTGTCCAATAAAAATAGAAGATAAAGATGAGCTAAAGAACACAAATATTGGGCAGACACAAGTAGTTTTCAGACATGAAATGATGCTAGAGTAGTACTCTGCCAAGAGTGGTGGAGGAAATTTGATGGTTTGGGGCTTTTGTTGTGTTAAAGTGGGAGATTTGTACAGGATATAAAGGATCTTGAACAAGGAAGGCTTTCACTCCATTTTGCAGTGCCATACCCTGTGGATACTGCATGACTGGAGTCGATTTCCAAAGCAGCTCCAAAATACATAAGAGCTATTTAGAAGAAGCAGTCAGCTGGTATTTTGTCTCTAATGGAGTGGCCAGCACAGTCACTGGATCTTAACTACTGATCCGCTGTAGGAACCATTTGGCTGTAATATACTGAAGAAATGCCCAGCAAACCTATGCAACTTGTGCTAGACGATTCAGGTATCACACACCCCATGTGCTGCACAGATTGTTTAAACAAACTGACAGCTAGAGCACCAAAAGTCTACAATGCTGCAAGCGGTGCAAAACTGAGAAAGCATACAGAACTAAATTATTATTTTCAATTAAAAATTATTTTATCTATATTCCCTTTTCACTGCAACTCTGTTTGATTGATTGCGTTTTCATAAAGTAAAATATGGGTGATCACAAACCTTCGAACAGTAGTGTGTGTGTGTGTGTGTGTGCATATTTATTCCTGTGCCACGAAAGCTGCACATAGCACTGATGTTTGTTCTCTCGTTCTAACCTTTTAATTAGAGCCATTCATTTCTTTAGTGACGGAGTGTCTCACATTCCAATTTTGGTGGCACATGCACTTAAAAATCTCAAAGTATACGATGGCCTGTTAACCAAGCGATTAAAGGGAGTGTGCGCATGTGCATCCAGCTAAATGTGTCAATGAGTGCACACATTTATCAAAGTTACCAGTCATTAACTGTGGTACAGCAGTGAGGAAGCCTCTGCTACCATAGGAACAGACTTAAGCTGCTGTGTCTCTCTCAGTCTCCCTCCCTGATGCAGCTTTAATTTGCCAAGCTCTTCAGTATCCAGGAAATACAATGACTACCCATCATCTTTGTTGTCTAACAGGGATTTTGACTATGCATAGACAAGGCTGGGGAACAGGCGTGCGCAGCCCAAACATGCTTTTGCAGCAGTTGTTTTCTTTTCTTTGTTCTCAATTTATTCATTGTAATCCCTTCTTTCCTCTTTCCCCGTGCCTCCCTCTCTCCCCTGTCCTCCCTCTGTCAAATCCACAGTTCTTTTATTTATTTTCTCTTTCTCCAGACCATCAATCTCTCTCCTCTTCTAGCTCTCCCTGTCTTCTCCCAAGTCTTAGGAAGTCATATCAAGCGGCCGGCCAAATAATTAGATGGGACATTTGTTTGAAAACACATTTACAGAAGGGTATTATCCCCACTCAGAGACATAATTTTAATCAGACAAGACAACAGAATGTGTTTAAGATTTGCCAGGCAGACCTAAAGAGGAAGACGGGGAGAGAGAGAACAACAGAGGGGGGAGCAACAAATTTGAACCTGTTTAACTACAGTTTGATGCAGTAGCTTGCAGAACATGGCCGATACACCATATCAGCGATGCATCTGTCTTCAAATGCCCATACAGCTGACACCATAAATGAAACGTAACTGAATTTTACAGATATAACATGTTGACAGGAAGTCAAATGAAATCAAGCAACATGATGGAAATCTTAACATTAAAACTGTCGACTATTGTGTCTGTTTGTTTTCTATATAAACACTTACAGAACAGGAGCCTGAAATACTGTGAAATATATTTCTAAATTACAAAAACCTGGAAGGATACGGTGCCATCATTGGTTGTCATAGCTACAGTGTTTGATGCCATTGAAGATTTTTGCCAGCCATAATGGACAGAAATTTGCTGTACCTTGTGCACTTGCCCTGATTAACTCCTTCACTTTAGGAGTGACAGAACAAATCATACAGCCAGGTGTTCAAATAAACCCCTTGGATGTAAACAATTTCAAAATGTTTTGCAGTCTAGCATTTCTCAGATGCACTAGATAGACAAAAGTATCGGGCCACCTATACAGGAGTTGCTTGGCCATTGAGAGCCGTGACATGAAGCTCCTGGCACACAGTTTTTGTGCTGATGTTAATGCCAGAGGAGGTACGGAGTCAGCGACTTTCATGCGCCTCAGCACCTGGTGATTATCCTCTGTAACTTTACGCGGTCTGCCACTTCTTGGATGATTTTGCAATAATACCACTTGTGGTTGTGGATTATCTAGGAGGGAAGAAACTTCAGGAAATGACTTGTTGCAGCAATGTGCTCTAATTCAGTGAGCTCTTTAGAACGACCCATTCTTTCACAAAGACTTGTAAAGGCAGAATGCATGGCTACAGTATGTACTTGATTTTAAAGACCTGTAGCAATGGAACTGAAAACACCTGAATTCAAAGGTGAAGACCCAACACTTTTGTCCATATAGTGTATGATAGTGCATGCTGTATTTAGCAGAACTATTGCTGAATAAATGTTTAAAAGGAGATAAAAGTTTAGTTTTATCTGAAAGACTTTCAAGGTTACTGTAATATGAATCTCTTCTACCTGTGATTTTGTAATCCATCAGTCCCGCTGCACTGAGAAGCAATCACCTTGTAAGCAGGACTAAGCTGAGACTATTCCACATATTATATACTATAGCTTACTCATTCCACTAATTCAATGCAGTACTTTTTCAGATGACAAGATGAAGGCACAGAGACTTTATATTTTATGTTACAATAGTTAGAGAATGTCAGAGAGACTGAGGCTTTGGACTGTGCTCAGAGCGAAGGCTGTGGAGGCTTAATCGTATACAGTGGCTGTATATAGTCCTTGTATCAAAGGAAGGAAGAGTTTGTGTTAAGGCTATGTTTGTGTTTTCCAAAAAGAGAGAGAATTGTAGGTAAGCGGTGGTTTATAGAGTATATTGACTATACACCTACACTCAGAGTCAATACATGACTCTTCATGTAAATATACAGCATGTGTGGGTGTGTTTTAACACATTTTTGCACGTCAATCAAAGTTATGTGCATGCGCATGAGAGAGAAAATGTGAGCATGTGTGTGTGTGGCTAGTCATCACTGGCAAAGAGCTCTAAATCCTTTAGATTGCCAGACTAACGGCATGCTGACGTGTGCAGCCAAACACCAAGGACTGGATTTTCTATCACTGCATTATGCAGCAAACACACCAAGATCTACTGCTGCTTTTGATATACAAATTTTATGCATCATTATATGAATCTGATCAACAGTTTCATGTGTACATTGACTCATATGTCCACAATGTGCTTAAAACTAGACGTCCAGAAGCCTGTTCTCTGTGTCTGCAGTATCATTTGAAGCCAGCAGGGAGCAACCTTTTATTACAGATTTTAACGTGAGCTTCACCAAGCTCTCTGAGGTCCTTTGAGGAGGCTATTCACAGGCTGATTCAGCAGAGTAGGGCTGAGATTCAGGGTTACAATTATGTTCCTTCTCTGACCTGGGTTTGGCTCTCAAGCACTTATTGGAAGAATTTTCTTTTATTACTTGGCTTTTCACAGTTTTAGTGATTCATACCAACTTGTCAGTGACCTGTTGTTATTACTAACATTTTCATTCCTGAATTATTAAAGACTCATTTGATGAAGAAATGGCGGAACACATTAAATACTGTTATAAAAGCATTTACAGGCAGTCCTAAAGACCAATACAGCCTATGCTTTTAAAGCTTTTGTAGTTTATCTTCCATAATTCCTGCCACTGACATTCACATGAGTAATGAAGCTATTAAAAAAAGAAGAAGAAAAATCAACAGATTGAGAAAGTTTTAAGACAAAAAAAGAGTACACCATGAAGAAAAACTGATACATGCTTACAGTCAGAGATGACAGGTATGTATGTATGAGTGAAAAGGGTTTGAGCCTTAACAACAAAAGTAAAGGCTGGTTCAAAAACTTACTGTAGGTTGCATAACATATTGTTGATGTGGCATCCAAGATGTACTCTGGACCTAGAGAAGAGAAGAGAAGAGAAGAGAAGAGAAGAGAAGAGAAGAGAAGAGAAGAGAAGAGAAGAGAAGAGAAGAGAAGAGAAGAGAAGAGAAAAATAAGAGAAGAGAAGAGAAGAGAAGAGAAGAGAAGAGAAGAGAAGAGAAGAGAAGAGAAAATAAGAGAAGAGAAGAGAAGAGAAGAGAAGAGAAGAGAAGAGAAGAGAAGAGAATTAAAGTACGAGGGGATGGGCATGAGTAGGAGGATGCAGAAGGGAGGTCAGGAAGAGATGAGAGGAAAGGAAAGATCAAAAAGAAGATTGTTATAAGTGGGTAAAGAATTGAGGAAGAGAGAACATGAAGAATGACAATTGAAGACAGAACGACAGGAAGTGAGTGAAAATGAGAAAACCAAAGAAAAGAAGAAAGGAAATTAATCATTATCTCAAGCCTTTACAAGCTAATTTCAGAGCCTCAGTCCCAGCGGCAGCATGTTTTAAAGAATATTACTGCAGTAACTAAGGGTCCACTATACAGTAAGTTATGTTGTAATTATAAGAGGATATGAAGACCACAGAGAGCAAAACAGTCTAACAATTACTATTTCACAGTGAGGGTTTCATCATCAAAGCTTAACTTGGCCACAAATCATACTTTCATCTTGTTCTCCTTCCGACTGCTCAACTCCGACATGAAGGCAGAAACAACTCTCTGAAGGCCCCTTTGTCATACGCATTATATTGTATACATGCATGCTGTATGTGCATCTGCATGTTCTCTTACCTGTGTCTGTCTACAATGAGTTAAAGCAATGCAAGGTAATGTTTTTTTCTTTCCTCACAAAACATGACAGCAATATAAACTGGGTCTTTGAATTTGCCTTTCTTATTTAGAGCTGCAACTCATGATAGTGAAGAACATGTGGGGGAGAACTGGTGTTAGTTTCAAAATGACAAACTGAGGATCAAGTACTGAGTCAAGTTCTCAAAGTACAGCAGCCGCACTGCCAACCAGCTTTGACACAACTTGATATAGTTTGTGTGTGGAAGAGAAGGGATGCGACACATGGGAACTGAAAGATAAAAGCAGCATTTGTGCCCAAGAATGAAAGATCGATGGGAGGAGTGCTGCAACATAAGCCTGCATTTTATCATCGCTAGACAAAGAATTTCCTTGATTCTAAAGAGCTGACAACTTCATAGTGGTTTAAGTCTTTACTTAGGTATGACTTAGGGATTACTCTATAAACTAAAAGAACTAATTACAAACTCCTGTGGATGGGAACCATAAAAAAAAAAATCATTAAATGGGACCAAAGTTGATTAAAGAGATATTTAAAAATAATACACTGAAGTTCTGGTCCAAGATGGTTAGATGGGTAAAAATGCTATTTGGTGTTAATGCAGCAATTCTTTGAACCATGCCTGGGTAAGCTGGGAACTTTAAAGCGTATCTGCAATAGTGACATTGAGCAAAGACAAACTAATGAGTAATGATTAGTAAAATAATTAAATAACTTTTTTAAATGAACTTGTCAAACACTTAAGGACATTCCTGTAGATTTCTGGAGCCATGATGAACTACTTGACACGCTTTTAAAGTTTCGCCCAGCTCAAATTTCTGAGGGTAAACTCACCTGATATGTGGGCACAGGAGAGGCAGCAATGAAGGGCGTCTGAGCAATCATCCGATTGGTGGAGATGCTGTATGGCGAAGAGTAGAACCTATGAAAGCACAAGACACAGAGTTTAATTTTGATTATCCACATCACCAAACTTACAGTAGTGGGGTGGAAGTCAACCAAAATTATGTTAAAAGCAGGTACTGGAAATCAAGAGACTGCTCTGCAGTTTTAGCTCTGCCTACATAGCTACATGTAATTGTGAAAATGAGGCTTTTGTCTCACTTTGTTTTGAATTACCCAGTATCCTTCAAGGCACCGCTGACAAAATGGATCAGACATCATCAAGGCTGTCATGGAAACAATAAATATTGCAGCTTCACTCTATGCTGCACCATCAAAGACATCTTAGAATGAGACTTGACACCGCACCAGACTACACATCATGTTACAAAGGAGTCTGCTCCTCTGCTATGCATAATAATGAATTATTACCTTAACGTGTGAGTGGGTGAAATACTTCAATATTGCCCTTTATGTTCCTACCCATGCACGCCCCACTTCCCAACGGTTGCATCTGTAACATCTGCATTTTATAATCTATTCACTTCTATCTACACCTCTGTTTGCCCTTCTCATTTTACTCCATCTCTTTTTTTCCTATTTCACCCCCCCCCCCCCCCCCCCCCCCCCCCCCCCAAACCCTGCAGCAGTAGAATGCTGTGGCTCGCAGTGCTTTATTTATCATTGTGTACCTAGAGAGGACATGTTTCATCCGCCAGGCCGTGTTGCTGTACCCGATCGATCCCAAAGTGTCTGTTGACTGAATAATGGAGCCAGGGAGGGGAAGGGAAATTGAGGGCCTGAGACAAAAAGCAAAGCCCTCCCCTATCTATCTCTAACACAGCCATGATTCTATTAAAAAAAAGGTACTTGCCACAAATCAAGTGTTTCTCAATTAGGGAAGAAAACTACCCTAATAAAAAGACAAACTCATTGTTAGTTTACTTTTAAAGGGAACTTCAAACTACTATCGGTTGGCTCCATTTCATTTCTTAAGCTCTGCAGTACACACAACATATAGTTATACTCCGTACACAGAGATGACAATGGGGCTCAGCAACCAGCCAAAGACAGAAAAACCTAGAGGGATTGGTGCTACTCGCCTGCGACACAAGCGCACATCTCATTTCAAGGGTGAAATGGGTTCCTGAGGTACCCACCTGTTCTGTTATTGCACATTCTGTTTCACATTACATTTGTTCAGTCAGTGACGGCATGAGCAGTTTTGAACCTCAACTGCGAGATGTAAACCGTCAGATATTTTTAAACTATTGCAGCTCAAGGCTTGTGCATGCAGCTGGTTTCCAACTGCCTGCGATAAGCTGCAGAGCGTGATTGTGCTTCTCACAGACATTCAGTCTCCCTGTTGGAATTTTATGCCCTACTTGGTGTGCTGAAGCCCAAGTAGGAGCTGTACATATAGAATACAGACATGCCAGTTAATTTTAATACAATGTGGTTCAATTATGTAGATCCAGAAAAAGAAAACCAATTTGTGGCAGGTTCAGCTCTAATTCATCTGCAGGTTGACTGTGTGTTTTGTCTTAGTTTTGTCTACTTTTAACAAACAACAAATAAACATTAGTTATATTATCATTTATGTTTATCAGTATCATTAGTTAAAGTGAAAATCAGTCCAGCTTCAGAAAGAAAAAAAAAAAAGACTTTTGCAGAAAATATATCTGCAGTAGAAAAGGACAGTACATAATTGGGTTATTCATTGAAAAAAAATGTTTGATTCTGTGAACCACAATATTTGGTTTTCAAAATTGTGGCAGTATGGTATCAGCAGTATAGCCTATAATTGCAGAATTATTGAAGTAACAGGAGGCAATACGCACAGCTCCACGAATATATAAATTACAGCTTCTGGACCTAACAGCTGGAGTTCCACAGGGCTCAGTACAAGGTAATAGTTTATATTTACAATTTTCTGAATCAAATATCATTTTATTTGTAAATGATATTTGATTCAGAAAATTGTAAATATAAACTATTGCTGATTATACCACTTTTTTCTCTTTCAGTGATAAATTAAATACATTGTTGGGTATTGTTAATTGTGAAATTGTCATATTAAAAATAGTTATTAATATTATTCTACATCTGATAACAGATGTTATTTGCCATAACAGACAGTTCTGCTGAGCACAGAAGAAAGCTTCATTTTAAAGCTAACTTTGGTCAGACTACTTTAAAACAAAGGTATATTTCCAATTATGGAGTGAAACTATGGAATCAAGAGAAAGCTTTAAACTAGAACATTAACATTAGATAATTTACACCCATGTATACAGTACAAAGAAAATACTTGCACAATATGATTCAGATCACCCGTATCTTTGGTGATTTGCAGAAAATGGCCATTTCAGTGGCTTAGTTTAAAGTTGTCATGATTATTTTTTTTTCTCGTCTGCTTTTGAGCATGTAAATGCATGAAATATACAGTTGTTTGTATGTAGTTATTTTTATTTTATATATTCAAACTCACATCTTTGTCAGGAATTTATTTTTTTTTTATATTCAGTGACCGATTCAAAGTCCAAACCATTTCTGAAAAACGGTGAAACTGTGCAAAATGTAAATAAAACAGAATGCAACAATTTACAAATGTCACAAACCCATATATAGAAGAATATTTGGGGGTTGATTGGGTATAAAAAAAAAGAAGCATCATAGAGAAGTAGCGTTTCTGAGAAGTAAAGCTAGGCAGAGGTTCACCAGTCTGCAAGAAACTGCAGCTACAAATTGTGGAACAATTTCAGAATAATGCTCATCAATGTAAAATTGTCTGAAGACAATTCACAATGTCATCAAAAGATTCTAAGAATCTGGAGAAATTACAAGGGATACAGCTGACAATCAATATTGGATCTTCAGGTGGCACTGCATTAAAAACAGGCATGATTCTGTCATGGAAATCACTGCTTGGGCTCAGGAACAATCAGGAAATCACTGCCTGGGAACACAGTTCACCATTTCATCCAGGTGAAAGTTCTATGCAGGTGAAAGTTATGTCATGCAAACAAGAAGCCATACATGAACATGATGGAGAAACGCCATCATCTTCTCTGGGGCCAAAGCTCATTTAAAATTGACTGAGGCAGAGAGGAAAACTGTTCTGTGGTCAGACAAATCAAAATTTGAATTTATTTGGAAAATATGGATGCTGCATCCTCTTGACTAAAGAGGGCAGGAACCATCCAGCTTGTAATCAGTTCAAAAGCCTGCATTTCTGATGGTATGTGGTGCATCAGTACCTATGGCATTGGCAGCTTGCATATCTGGAATGGCATCAATGCTGAAAGGTACGCACAGGTTTTAGAGCAACATATGTTCCCATTCAGTCACCATCTTTTTCAAGTAAGACAATGCTAAACTGCATACTGCATCTATTACAATAGCACGGCTTCATAGTAGAAGACTCCAGGTGTTGAATTGGCCTACCTGCAGTCCAGACCTTTCTCCAACTGAAAACTTTTGGAGTTTCCAGACTGTTGTTAAAAGAAGGGATGCTACAGTGGTAAACGTGTCCCTGTAACAACTTTATGATGCATTCAAATTCAAATTCAAAATGAGCTGTTATTTTTCTTAAAATAAATTTTCTCATTCTGTTTTTATTGACATTTTACACAGCGTCCCAACTTTTTCAGAATTAGGTTTATAGTTTGTAGTTGTGGTGATGAAGGCCCTCAACCTTTGGACGACCACTTTTGAATGCAAGGAGATTGCACAGATTGCTTGGTGGGAGGCAAGCTGTCTGAACAATTGTGCTCCGATTCAGACTGACTGCAATCACTCTGGCACTCAGACTGGCACAGGTTTGTAAATACAATTTAGAAAGACAGACGGGGACTCGAGTCAGCTGGTTGCCCACTAGTTCTATTATGGTTACATTCATATATAAAAGCAAGGTTGCCAAGCACCTATGTCATTTTGCAGCTAAACTGCCATCCTGTAGCAACTACATCACTATTTGCAGAGGAATTTCTGAATTTCTGCATCAAATCTGTGAAATTCTGGCTGGACTCTGAATATGTCATTAATGTGAATTTCCGTGTTTACAGGCAGCAAAGGTTTTGCAACAGATCACAAGAGAACTGTGATTTTCACCTATTTATCACAGCTATATTATCACAGACAGCATGTAATTACAAACTTGACCCCTTTCAATCACAGGCTGATAGACTGATGGAAGACTGACTTGATTTTATTGACATTTTAATGCCGTCTTGATGCAACAATGTTTTCATAGACCTAACCAAGTCCCTTTGGCACAACCATGAATTACAAGTGAAAAAGAAAAACTGAGAAATGAGACATAAACCACATCGCCAGGAAAAATCTGTTCATTAACAACTTAACATTTTTTGTGTTTGTAAACATTAAAAACGTTTAATTAACAATCAACTTACTATTTATTAATGATAGCTATTATAAGCTGTTACCCACTTTTCATATATTTCTCCACTGGATTGTTTTTTGTTTTTGCTATAGCACTGTATATCTGAGATTAACTGCATATTTCAACTTCAGGCCACACCATGATATTGAAAGGTTTGAACAAATGTAGAAAGATAAGCTGGAGTACAAACTGGGACTTGTTTGACAAAAATGAGGAACATGAGAAAAAACAGTAATGTGGTGTTATGGATCCATCTTTTTTACTGTGCAGTTAATGAATGACTTGCATTACAGATACTGTATTACTGTCACTGATGAATACAAATGAGGTGACGCAGCCAGGTTATTCAATGTGGTTTTCTGATTGTGTTTATTGTATTTTCATTAGACTGACGTGTATTGAGAGAGAGAAGTAGAAGGCAGAGGACAGACCCAAGGTTATTGATGGAGGCTATTAGCCCTGAGCAGCCAACTGTCAATGGGGACCACAGCGCCGCTATTTAAACAATGCACTAAACATGTAATTGCGAACAGAACATTATTACAGGATTGAATTTAAAAACCTCGGTGAATCCCTAGTGTGATCTAATGCCTGTCAGGAGTTTACACTGAAAAATTACTGAATGATTTAGTGGTCACCCCAGTGACTTTTCAGCTAAGAAATGTGCGTGTGTGTGTGTATGCGTGCGTATGTGTGTGTTGGTGGGGGCATGCAAAACTATATGCAGTTGTGTATGGAGAGTGACAGAAAAGTCAGGATATATGGATGAAGAGACAGGGAAGTAAAAACAGGAAGGAAGAAAGGGAGAAGTATGGCAAAACAAAAGGACAGCTGATATACTAAATAGGAGGAAGAAGTTTGAGAAGAAGGGACAATGAGAAAGTGAATGACACAAACCCAAACTTTCTGATAACATTAAATTGACATTGGAGGACATTACCCCCCTGTCCTCAAGCTCATCGTGAACAGCAAACCTGTAATTGATTCATACCCTTTCCCTCTCCTTGGGCTGACTTTATTTCTGCTTTTGCCCTCCTCTTGACCCTACTCGGCCCTCCATTTTTATTCAACCCACTTCCCTCCCTGCTTTTCGCCTCTCTAATTAGCTGCATTAGCATTTCACAGTCATTTAGCGCTTCGCCGGAAGGAGCCACGGTGACCTCGGAAGAGAGGTCGGAGAGGGCTTAAACACAGCAAGCACACAGATGCTTGCGTGTGAGTGTGCATTTATGCATGCACGAACAAGCATACTCACACAGAAAGCTACCAAAGAAGACTGAAAGCAAAGCAGCTGCTTGGAAACACTATGAACAAGATGACAAGGGCAACACAAAACAACAATGCGGACAGGGCACGAAAGAAGTCAGAAACAGTTAGAAGAAAATGTACTGTATCATTTCAGATAAACCAAAAAAAAAAAAGAGTGGCTTTAAGGTATGAAATATGTAAAAGGAAGTAAAGTGGAGATCCTTAAGGAGGAAGGGATGCAAAGAGGGAGGAGGACCAATCACACAAGAGGAGGAGAAAAGCAGGAGTGCAGAGCTGCAGGGAAGCATCTCCTGGGATCACATCACCAGCAGCATTATGAGCAGACGAGACCGATCTCCAATTTCCCCCTGAAACAGGCAGACACTCCGCTCTCCGCAACCAACTTGGGAGCACTGCAGATAGCCTAGGCTGACGAAAGTCTTACAGCGGCACTGCAACACCGCCCATCTTCCCTGTCTGCAATCAAAAACTACAAGTCTGACAGCTTGTATGCATAGGTGCATAAATAAATGCTCCATCTGCATCAGTCAGATGTAAGAATGAGAGCAAATGGCAGGCAGTGTGTGTGTGTGTGTGTGTGTGTGTGTGTGTGTGTGTGTGTGTGTGTGTTCTGTGTCAGTTCAGGTATACGCGTTTGTGTGAGGCCTTCTCATTTGCATGCAAGTGCTCTTGTGGATATTTCTGCTGATTGTTGCCTAATGTGCGCGCGCTGATCTTAGCAGGATTTTATAGTGTCACTTTCGAACAGGTTGTGCTTAAGTTAGGACTAAATAAAAATATGTTGCTGAGAGTGTAAATCAGAGACCATCAAACTCTGTAGATCAAGTTTGTACATCTGAGAGGGGGGAGAAAAAAAAGACCCAAAAACTTTCTACCTACCCATTCTGCATCGCTGTGGGGTCATACGTCAATGCCATACCACTCTGGAGAAAGAGATAAAAAGAAAAAACATATACACCTAAATGTTAAATACATGACATGCCTTTTGAATCAGTTGTGTATAGGCTCTTCATTATTTATTTTGTTGTCTAAATTGGTAGTACATATGACAAAGTATGATTTAGCTACATTGCTTGTATGTGATGAACAGAAAAAAGGAGATACATAACAGAGTGTTGTACAAAAACAACAACAACACAACACAAAATTACACTAACTCACAAGTGACTGGGATACAAAGACCTACTAAATGAACAATGGACAAGTAGCCTAAAGACTCCAAAATAAGCCAACTTAAAAGCACTTACGTACAACAAAATTATTCTGAATAATTGTCTGTGAGCTAAAGAGCCACTTATAACTGTACTCATCTCATTCAACATGCTCAACAAGACTAACTACAAGAAGGTCAGTCAGGGACAATTGTTGTATGTGCTGTATGACTGTATAAAATAGATATAGGAACAAAATAAGTTGCCAGTTCAATGGACTAAAAAGAGTGTTTTATATTTTACTTTTCATTTCTCCTTAGTCTTAGATGTGTACGATACTCTTTTTTTTTAATGATACTCTTAAATGTCATGCTTTATGGTAATCTTTAAACTGATTTTTTAAAAAAAAGGAAATAATGTTATACAATATTTAATTATCTTTAGCAATATTAAAATAAATAAGTATCTAGATAGATTACCACACTAAAAAAAAACCTAATAACTTGAATGCCACATTTTCATACAAAACATGCTGCTGTTAACTGGATTGTTAAGAAGAGACATATATATGCACTAAGAGTGGCCTGAAAGATGTGCTAACATAAATCCACAATGGGTGGCATGAATGGAGTTAACAGCCATTCGCCTGAGCAGGAAAAGTTGTCGCTCAGGAGGTACAGTAAGCGAGATGCCCACTAATCAGAAGGTCAGTAATTTGATCCCAAGTCCACATCTTTAGGTGTCCTTGGGAAATGGCCCCCGTCTCCGTGACACATTTTGCGTGTGAGAGAGAGAGATAAAGAAAGTATGTCTAGGATCAAAGTGGAGGATTAATGTGTGTGTGTATGTGTGTGTGTGTGTGTGTGTCTTTCACTGGTCCAGTCTGTCCATAATCAAAAAGTGCCAAAAGTACTTATTTAGTCAGATAATGGTTTTTGTTCCAACAGCATTATATTGGTATATTTTAGTATTCCCTCTGTCCCTTCCTCCCTTCATAATTTTGACATTAAATAGTGAAGAGATATATTAAGCCAAGCGTTTATCATTAAGTGACACTTGCTTCTTTGAATGGTTTCTGTCTGTGTTTCATTCCCTCTACCATGTTCAAATGATTGAGGCTGTGCTTCTCTTTGAGCTTTGAATAAGATTTGCTTCCACTTGACTAGCTCTTGGCAATTTTGGGCCAGATTTAAGAAACAATAGTATTTTAGTGCTCCTAATCTTTTTTTCTCCATCTTTATTTTTCCCTTCATCGCTGTCACGCCCCTCCTCGTCTATCTGCCCTACACAAGTTTTTTGTACTTGTTCTACATTCTACACAAGGCTCTTCTCTCCAAATTGGCACATGAGTTGAAAGGGTGCCCTGATGCTGAACTCAGCCCAATGTTTAGTTTTTCCACAAACACTGTTTCAGCCAGGACTGCGGGGAATATAGACTCTAGAAGCAACAAAAAAGCACTGCTGGACACTGAGAACATCAAATAACAAAACTGATTAACTCCAGAGATTCATATTCGTGCCAGCTCATTACTTTAAAGCAGGTAAAAACCGCATAGTATATACAAGAATTCCACTTTTTACCTCGGAAAAATATGGCTAATGAGTGCTGGTTCCCTGTCGATCTCTTAAACTGTGAACCATCTTTATATCTGCATCTTGTCCTCCAACTTTCATTCTACTAGCAGCAAAGACCTTTCTCTGCTGCTACATAGCTGCATGACTCGACTTCACAAGTGCCTTCAACACAATCCAGCCATGGCTGCTCGGAGAGAAGATGAGGATGATGCAGGTAAAGAAAGCCCTGGTCACCTGGACCATGGACTACTTAACCTGCAGACCACAGTATGTTCGCTTGAGGAATTGTGTCTCCAGTAAGCTACTGACAAATACAGGGGCTCCACAAGGTACTGTCTCGTCCCCCTTTCTCTTCACAATCTATAGATCAGACTTCCAGTACAACTCCGATACCTGCTTTCTTCAGAAATTCTCTGATGACTCGTGCTTTGAATCAGTGAAGGACAGGAAGAGGAATACAGGATGATCAGGAACTTTGTGGACTGGTGCAACCTCAACTACTTCAGCTAAACATTAGTAAAACCAAGGAGATGGTGATTTACTTTAGGAGGAGGAGACCCACACTGGCTCCAGTCACCATTCAAGGCACGGAGGTAGAGGTTGTGTCCAGCTACAGGTTCCTGGGAGTGCAGCTGGACGACAAGCTGGACTGGTCCAGTCACATGGACGTAGTGTACAAGAAGGGGCAAAGCAGACTATACTTCCTGAGAAGGTTAAAACATCTTCAACATCTTCAGACCTCTCCTGCTTACCTTCTACCAGACTGTAGTGGCAAGTGCACTGTTCTTTGGTGTGGAGTGCTGGGGGGGAGGGGGCTCGCTCTAGAGACAGGAATAGAGTGGATAAGCTCACAAAGAGGGCGAGCTCCACAATCGGGGCCAAACTGGATGTTCAGCTGGTGGCTGGGGTGAGGATGTTAAGGAAACTGAACAACATACTGAACAACAGCTCACAACCACTGCATGACCTGGAGGTGCTTCAGGAAAGCACCTTGAGCCACAGACTAATACCACCTGGGTGCAGGACAGAACGCAGCAGGAAGTCCTTCCTGCCAGCAGAAATCAGCCTCTTTAACATGAACCACTAACCTCAACGCACAGTTGTATATAAATAATTATATTTATGTTGTGTATATAGCTTTTATATATTACGTATATAATATTTTTATTCACATAGTATTTATATTGTGTATATAGCATTTATATTGTGTTCTTATAGCATTGTATTAGTGTTACTTGCTGCTGCTGTAATGAAGCAATTTCCTGCTAGGGATCAATAAAGTTCTATTCTATTCTATTCTATTCTATTCTCTTCTATTCTATTCTACATTCGTGCTCATGTCACTGTACCAAGGCCAGACTCATATCAGAATAAGTTGACTGAGATAAATGTGCAGTGAAGCACCTCAAAGCATCTCCCAGACCAGATGTCTCTATTAGCAGTAGTATTAGTTTGTATTAGTCAGCCTGGAGTCTGAGGCCTGGCTCTGACAAATGCATAAACCTCTGAAGAGATGCTTCAGGGCCAAGCGAGGCTTGTCAAGACTTGTGCCACAAACAAATGTTTGAGGTATCTCAGTGAAAGCAGTGATCACTTATTTAAAGTTCACAGATGTCGACAATAGGGAAGTGCATGACTAGTCAATGGAAAATGTGCCCCCCCATTAGTTGGCAAAAGAAATACTAGTTAGGTAAATGGATTATTTTATTAGTCTCTTATTAATTTACATCTCCAATTAGCCCCAGGAGGTGACATCAAGCATCCTTTTTATCTGGTAACCAAGCAAGGTGAAAGTAAGACAGATGAAAGCCCCATAAACCACCACAGCTCTGTAGTATTTTAATCTAGAAAGTGAACGGCTGTATTTAGGCAAAACCAGAACAAAATGACATATCCACTTGACAAGACTGTCACCGCAAAATGCCACACGTTTAAGAGTAAATGCATTTACACTATATTGCCAAAAATATTCTCCATGAATCACCACCTTATTGTGGTGGAGGAGTTTGTGTGTCCTAGTGATCCCAGGAGCTATGATTTCGGGGGGCTTGTTCCCCTGGTAGGGCTGTGTCAAATTGGTCCTGGGTGAGGGGCCAAATGAAGAGCGATTTCAATGACCCCTATGGAAGAGTCACCAAGGGAACTGTTTACCCTGCCCGGGATAGGGTTACCAGGACCCCACCCAGAAGCCAGGCCTGGGGAGGGAGCTCAAGGGAGAGAGTCTAGTGGCTGGGCATTAGCCTGTGGTGCCCGGCCGGGTGCAGCCCGAAGAGGAAACATGAGCCTGCTCTCTTGCGCTTCTGGAAGAATGGTCAAAAATTCCCATAAACACACTTCGAAACCTTGTGGAAAGCCTTCCCAGAAGAGTTGAAGCCGTTATACACTAGCTGCAAAGGGTGGGCTGACATCATATTAAACCCTATGGATTAAGAATGGGATGTCACTCAAGTATGTGTGTGAAGGTAGATGAGCAAATACTTCTGGCATTATAGTATATACCTAGTTTTTAAAGAATGTGATTAACTATTTTCAGTGGGTTTTAAATGTACATACATTGCTTGCAGGGATAATGTTTAACCTTGCCCAGTACACAATTTTTGACTGTCTTTTCTTATGTTTTACACTAGTCAGTCAGATTTTTTTAACTCTCATTAAATCACATTCCTAGTTGATGACACATCAGAAAATAAAATATCACCAGGAAGCTGTCACGGTGGTGCAGTGGTTAGCACTGTCACCGCACAGCAAGAAGGTCCAGGGTTTGTGTCCTGCAGTCTGTGTCAAGTTTCCATGTTTTCCCTGTGTCTGTGTGGCTTCTCTCCAGGTACTACGGCTTACTTCCAGTTCATTGATGTAAATGCAAGCGTAAACGGTTATCCATCTCTCTGTGTTATCCCTGTGACAGACTGGTGACCTATCCAGGGTGTACCCAGAGTTTCACCCTATGATACTCCAGTCTGTGACACACAAGTTTGCTCTTCTACAAATACACTAAAGCTGCAATCTGTGTGTGCTACACACAGGCATGAACAAAGGTCAAACACATACACTACAACATCTTGTTTTCATTGTGGCGTCTCTTGTTACAGTGCATAGTTTCAGCCTGGTTCCATTTCATTTCACTTCACCACCCTGCTCTTTCCCAACCTCCAAGTAATGTGAACACTGGGTAACTGTTAAAAACTGCACTGGGGTGTGTGGGTGGCAGCATTATTATTCACTTCCCCTTGTTCTGTAAATTAAAGCTTTGGTATTGACACTGAAAACTTTTGAACTCTCTGCATTGTGAAACAGTCAATCTGCTTTCAATCCTTTGCACAAGGTTTCATTTCTTCTGAAGGTGATGGACAGGAGGTGGGAGTTTCAACAAAAGCAAAAACAACTTCACATTTGGGATCTCGTAGAAACCTTATATTTTAAATTTAACAACCTTTTGGTATGCCAGCTTTCATACTGTCAGCAGCATGTCTGGGCCTACAGTGTGTTACTGGAAATGAAAGCTGATAATGACCTCATGGGGGGGGGGCTGTCAAGCTCTTCTGATTTTAAATTCTGTGGTATGTTGAAAATAAACTGATGTCAAAGGGAGAATCAGCTGCATATTGAAGAATATTTAAAAAAAGATGACTTACTGCTATAAAGGTTCCTAAAACATAATATGGACACTGCTGTGCATAATTGTCACTATTTTCTTTGACTATACAATAAGAGGAATGTTATCCTTCAGCTAAAAGCTAAATTGAAAGAGGTTTAAATTATTTATTTATTTATTTTTTGGATAATCTGCAGTCACAGTCAACAGAAAAAAAAAATCTTGTTTTTGTTAACTGTAAGTAAAGTCCTCTCAATAGACTTGATGTTCTAATAGAGAAAAATGAAGAGGCTATATTTGACAG